>NC_057798.1:216138055-216138777 GCF_018294505.1 Triticum aestivum | reverse complement strand
TCCGACTGTGGCATTTCTTTTTTTAAAGCCCTTTCTGTGATGTCGCTCAGACGTCCGACTGTGGCATTTCTTTTTAAAGCCCTTTATGTGATGTCGCTCAGACGTCCGACTGTGGCATTTCTTTTTTTTAAAGCCCTTTCTGCGATGTCGCTCAGACGTCCGACTGTGGCATTTCTTTTAAAGCCCTTTATGTGGTGTCGCTAAGATGCCCGACTGTGGCATCATTTTCCTTATTTTTATTTGTTCACCTTTCGAGGCGTCGCTTCAGACACCCGATCGGCCCTTATTTATGTTCTGTGGAATTTCAGGCGGACTACCGCCGTTTTCCCTTTTTACTTACTCGTTATGCCAGTTTTATTTATTGTGCATTAAGGAATTAATCATGTTGCATCCATGCATGCATTTGTTATATCTTACGTCCGAACTGTCTTGCGAGTACTTTCAAAGTACTCACTGGCTTGTTGATTTGGCCAGATGCTGACGAAGGCGATCTCATGGATGAAGAGTTCGATAGCGAGCCCGACACTTAGAGGAGTCCCAGTCAGTCTTCTGCGACCCTGGATTTGGCCACTGTTTTATATCCGCTTCCGCTACCAAATAAATTCATCGAGCCTCTCCTCGACGCTCGATGAGATGACAGACGTAGAGTCTTGTATTTCTCTCCCCGCTGTGTTTTTCCACCACCAGCCTATCCTTGAGTCAGTAGTATGTCTCCACACCAC
>NC_057798.1:215853300-216138045 GCF_018294505.1 Triticum aestivum | reverse complement strand
GATGTCGCTCAGACGTCCGACTGTGGCATTTCTTTTTTTTAAAGCCCTTTCTGCGATGTCGCTCAGACGTCCGACTGTGGCATTTCTTTTAAAGCCCTTTATGTGATGTCGCTCAGACGTCCGATTGTGGCATTTCTTTTAAAGCCCTTTATGTGATGTCGCTCAGACGTCCGACTGTGGCATTTCTTTTAAAGCCCTTTATGTGGTGTCGCTAAGATGCCCGACTGTGGCATCATTTTCCTTATTTTTATTTGATCACCTTTCGAGGCGTCGCTTCAGACACCCGATCGGTCCTTATTTATGTTCTGTGGAATTTCTGGCGGACTACCGCTGTTTTCCCTTTTTACTTACCCATTATGCCAGTTTTATTTATTGTGCATTAAGGAATTAATCATGTTGCATCCATGCATGCATTTGTTATATCTTACGTCTGAACTGTCTTGCGAGTACTTTCAAAGTACTCACTGGCTTGTTGATTTGGCCAGATGCTGACGAAGGCGATCTCATGGATGAAGAGTTCGATAGCGAGCCCGACACTTAGAGGAGTCCCAGTCAGTCTTGTGCGACCCTGGATTTGGCCACTGTTTTATATCCGCTTCCGCCACCAAATAAATTCATCGAGCCTCTCCTCGACGCTCGATGAGATGACAGACGTAGAGTCTTGTATTTCTCTCCCCGCTGTGTTTTTCCACCACCAGCCTATCCTTGAGTCAGTAGTATGTCTCCACACCACTGTGTTCTGTCCGCCATTATGTATGATTATTGGCGTGCTTGTAATAATTTGGTTGAGCAACCGTAGTTCGACCCTCTAATATATTTTATGCTACTGGCTTATTGTATCAAGAATTTGTCTGCCAGTGTGGAGGATTTCTCTCATACTGGACTTAAAAGATTGGCTTTTCAATAAATATTTTTATTGGAAAACCGGTCGTGACACGTTTAGGCTCTGAGAAGCGCCTAAGAGTCTGTTTGACTGGCTTGTATCCTTTCAGTATATTGAGGCTGTGTTCGGCCAGCCTGCGTGGGATGCCTGACATGTCTGAAGGATGCCAGGCGAAAATGTCCCAATTCTCGCGTAGGAATTCTTGTAGTGCAGCGTCCATTGTGGGGCTCAACTATGTCCCGATGGAAGCTATCTTTGTGGGGTCTGGTGGATGGACCTGGAATTTGACTATCTCATATGCGGGTTTAAATGATGTGGATTTGGGTCGTTTGTCGAGTATCATGTCGTCCCTGTCCACTGTGGCGCGCAGCGTTGTTAGTTCTTCGGCCTCTAGGGCTTCGGATAATGCTTCTAGGGCTAGTGCTGCATTTTTATTTTCGATGCAGAGTGCGACGTCCGGATCACTAGCTAGAGTGATGATTCCATTGGGTCCGGGCATTTTAAGCTTCATGTACCCGTAATGGGGTATAGCTTGAAAGCTTGTGAAGGCGTCCAGCCCTAAAAGGGCGTGGTATCCGCTGCTGAAAGGAGCCACTTGGAATGTGATTTCATCGGACCTGTAATTCTCCGGGGTGCCGAATACCACATCGAGTGTGATTTTTCCCACACACCGTGCCTCCCGACTAGGGATGATTCCCCGGAAGGTTGTGCTGCTCTACTCAATGTGGCTTTTATCAATTTCCATCTTGCTGAGTGTTTCTTCATGGATCAAGTTTAATCCACTTCCGCCGTCCATGAGTACTTTAGTGAGCTGAAAGCCGTCCACGATTGGGCTAAGGACCAAAGTGGCAGGTGCTCGGACTGTCTGGAATTGGGGTTCGTCACTGGCACTGAAAGTTATAGCAGTGTCGTTCCACGGATTTATTTTTGCCACGTGGCAGATTTCAGAGAGATTTCGATGAGCTCGCTTGCGCCTATTATTTGAGGCGTAAGTCTCGAAGACTATCAATACCGCATTGTTGTCCTCGGCGGGACGTTGCTCTGCTTTATTTACAAGAAGATCCTCACCGCTTTTTGCTACCTGCCGGAGTATCCAACATGCTCTAAGGCTATGAGATGGCTTAGTATCCGGCGTGCTATGAATTTTGCATGGCCCACTGAGCCATTCTTCCAATACGGTTCCACGTCCTGGGGTGGGCTTTGTCTTTTTGGGAATTGGATCTGGTAACTTAGGAGAGTTTGCCCTTTTAGCTCGGAGGGAGGGTTTAGTGAGAGCCGGATTATCCCAAAAGTTTGTTTGGGTTTTCCAGGTACTTTCCATCACACAGTACTTCTGTACTATGGATGCTAAGTCAGCAAAGTGTACTATGTCACGACAACTTATATTATTAAGGATCCCTTTGCTCGAGCCATTTTTGCAAAAAAGTGAGATTGTGTCCTCCTTGTGACAGTCCTTGACCTTGTTTATCACAAGGAGGAATCTGGCCTAGTAGCGATGTACTGTCTCTTGTGGCTCTTGTCTGATATGGGAGAGACGGTTTAAGTCTGGGTGGGTGGGCGAGTTGAATCTGGGTTCTGTTCCGATCTAGCGCTCAGGGGCAGAGGAGCTTCCGGGCTTGACAGCTTGGGCTCTGGGATGTTGCCCTATTTTTTCGGCCCGTTGCCCGATTCTAAGTTCGGGGTCTGGGTCGTGTCCTCTCGCGAACGGGTATCTGGCTTGGAGAGCTCCGTGATCCGGACATAGTTCGTCCTCATAATAGAGGGATAATCCATATGTGGCTCTTCCACTACCACTATCTCGTGGGTGGCCGGTGGGGATTTAATATCCCTTTGGTCGGGTTTAAGCCCAATCCGGTCATAGTCTGTAGCGACTCCCAAAGCGGCGATGCGATCCAAGAGCTCATAAAGGGAGGAGAGCTCCATTGGATCCATCTGTTCGGCGAGTTCCGAATTGACGTGGAGGCTATTTGTGATGACCTGAGAGGTCATCGTCGGCGCAGCAGCCGATTGGGCGACCATGACGAAGCCACCTAGTCGGAGAGTTTGGCCTACAGCCAGTTCTCCCCCAGTGGTGATGTTGTCCTTGTGTCGGAGTAATGGGCCACTGGTAGGCTAACCCGGGTCCCAGGATCTTTGAAGACATCAGGGCAGGCCACGCCCCTCAAGCCGAGTCCCTGGCGGCGACTCCAACAGAAGCCGAGTCCCTGGCGGCGACTCCAAGAGAAGCCGAGTCCCAGGCGGCGACTCCAAGACAAGCCGAGTCCCAGGCGGCGACTCCAAGACAAGCCGACTCCAAGCTGGCGACCTCCAGAGAGGCCGACTTTGGGAGTCGGCCCACGACTCCTCACGAAGCCCGACGCAGGGTACGGTCGCGACGTGGCCGCTCCCCTCCGCCTATGAGGGACCGGTGTGGCTATAGTGAGCCGTATCACCAGAAGATCTCCGGCGAGGTGCGGCACTGTTGCCATGCCTGCCCTGGCCTCAGCCACAGTGCACGACGCACTGTACCCACGACGCTGGCCTGTATGGCCCGAAGACCACGGGGCCGCCTGTCAGTGGGTGGACCGAAGGCGGCCTGAGCGCCCCGAAGACGGCCCTGAGGGAGTCGGCATCCCTGGAGTCGGCCGCCTCCTCTTCAGGGCCCCACGAGCCATTAACTAGATTGGATGGGGAATGGCGACAGTGATCGCCCGATAGACGGCGGCACTGTTGCCACGACCCAATGACCAAGCCTGCGTCATCAGGAGTGCCGCATAGTGTCAAGCCTGTCCGCGGGGCCCCCCAGTCGGCGGGCCCCAGAAGCCGGCGGGAAGGATGGCGGTGTGAGAGACAGAGGGCTGGGGCCCGCGCCTAGCCGGATTACCATTGTACCCCCGGGGGGTAGGCCTATATAAACCCCCCGGGGCACCCATGCAAAGGGTTCGGACCTTGATAGAGATAGACCATATAGCACAGGGAGGAGAGAACTAGCCTTGCTCTCTCCTGCCTCCCGATACACCTCGAGGAGCACCATTGTAGTCACTTTGCTTTAGTGATCATGCGGAGACCCCACAGAGCAGCAGTAGGGGTGTTATCTCCCCGGAGAGCCCCGAAGCTGGGTAAGATTCGCCGGCGTGCATGCCTACGCCTCATCCCGTTTCCAGGCACCGGCGACGTTCTACTCGCCCCCACCATGATAAGCCATCCTTTGGCATATGTCGCACCCAACCCCCGACATTTGGCGCCCACCATGGCGCGAGGTGCACCATCGTCTGGAGATCTGTTCTGTACGGGAACCCTCGTCCTCCCTGGCGAGCGCAGCCAGCCAAGCTCGCCAGATGGAGTTTGCATCCACGCGCTGCCCGGTGCTGAGGCCGCCTGCGCAGCAAGTAGCCTTGCCGAATTTGTCGGCGAGGTGCGCCTCTCCGACGAGCCTGCGTCCGACGCAGGCACGGGTGGCCCCGAGAGCCTTCTCGCGGGCATCCTTGACCAACTCCACGTCGCAGGCGAGCCTGCCGTGGACTTGGAGTCCGTAGGCTCCACCGACCCGATGCTGGTCGATTCCGACGCCGTGTCGCTTGACACTTTCCCCACCAACGTGGTGATATACGACGAGCCGCTTCCGTACGAGGAGAGCGGTGGAAGCGCCGTCACGGAGGTGCTCGTCATCAGTCACGACGAGCGCTCCGGCGAAGAAGCCCAGGACCCTCTTGCTGCGGCCCTGCAAGACCTCACCGCGCCCATTCCAGAGGACACAGACGCCGAGACGTTGGAGACATGCCGCCTTCAGATCATCGAAGGCGCCAAGAAGCTGGCAAGCATGAGGCGCTTGTCAGAGGCATACCAGCGCGAGATGGATCGCGCCGTAGGCGGCTCGCCGGCTCCGACTGGGCCGAGCCGTCTGGGTGCGGCCCGGCAGCGCGGCGCGGCCATCGCCGACTTGCTCGGAGCGAAACGCCCCGTGTACGCCACCCCTGCGGAGAACATCCGCGCCGCCCAGGCGGCGACTAACGAGCTGAAGAACTTCGAGGGCGAAGAGCGCCGTTTAATGACGGAGCGAGCCCAGCAACTCCTCGACGCGGTTGCTGCGCAGAACACGGCCGACGGCCACGCAGATGCGCTACAGCAACCGAACGACGACTTGCCTCCCCACCGAGATCAAGGCGCGACCTCTCGGACGCCAGCTGGCGGGGTCCGCGGAAGGAAAGAGAAGGAGTCGGCTGTTAGTCACAGTCGGACTCACATCACCATCGAGCGCGACCAAGATGGCCGCCCGAGAGCAGTAGAGCGGCGGGACGACTACCTGCCTCCCACGCCCAGAAGAGAACGGCGAGTTTCCCCGCCGCCTGTTGAGCATCCGACTCTCGGAGGCCGCCTTGGCCGCCGAGAGGGAGTCGGAGAGAACGACGCTCGCCATCGGATCGACCGACTCCACCGATCCCTGGCGCTGGAAGAAGAGGACGAGCTGGGCCCGCCTTGCTTTGGGCCCCGCATCCGAGACGAGCCCTTCGCCAAAGGGTTCACGTTCCCCCATGACACGCCCAATTATACCGGCTTCGTGAAGCCGGAGGACTGGCTGATAGACTACTCCACAGCCGTCAGCATAGCGAACGGCAACAAGCGGGTTGCCGTGAAGTACGTTCCCCTCATGCTTCAGGGCACGGCCTGGACATGGTTGAACAGTCTGAAGCCCCGCAGCATCAACAGCTGGGTCGACTTCATTGAAGCCTTCATCCGCAACTTCACGAGCATGTACAAGCGACCTCCCAAGCCGCACCAGCTCTCCTTGTGCGTGCAAGGCCCTGATGAATCAACACGCGACTACCTCAAGCGCTAGGGCGAGCTGCGGAACTCCTGCGAGGGCGTGCACGAGAGGGCACCCTCCTCAAGCACAGGCTCCTCTACGACGAGCCAGAAACCCTCGACGAACTGCTAGTCATAGCAGACAAGTACACCACGGCCGACTCGTCCATGAAGACGGAGATTCAAGTCAATATGGCTGGCAAGGTGACTCCTCAGGCTCCCAGAACTCCGGCTGGAGATACCAGTCGGCGACAGCAACAGAACGACAACAAACGCAAGGCCCAACAGCCGACTTCCAATAGTCGGCAGGTCGCAGCAGTTGAAGATCAACAGCCGGAGGGGCAGCCTCCGGCCAAGCGGCAGAAGGGCGGCAAATCCAATTGGCTGCCAGCCTTCTCTTATGAGCAGACTTTGGATGGTCCTTGCAAGTTCCATAGTGGCGCGAAGCCGTCAAACCACACCACTAGAAAGTGCCACCAGCTCACCAGAATCGCCAAGGGAGATGGCCTCACTCCTCCGCCGCCTGCTGGGCCGCCGCCTCCGCCGCCACCCCAGCAGCCGGCTGCTCGGCCAGTCGGCGCAGCGCAAGACGAGTTCCCGGAAGAGCACGGAGCCTATGTGGTGTTCACCAGTGTGGCAGATGACCGGTGCAGCAGGCGCCAACAGCAACAAGAAGTAAATGCAGTAGCAATAGATACTCCAGAGTTCATGCATTGGTCCGAGAGGCCTATCAGTTGGAGTAGGGCGGATCACCCAGAGGTGATGCCGAGTCCGGGCTCTTATGCCCTGGTCCTAGGTGCCACCTTGGCCACTGATAGGCGGGCCGCCCGTTTCTCGTGAGTTCTGATAGACGGAGGCAGCATCATCAACATCCTGTACAAAGACACCATGGAGAAGCTAGGAATCAAGTGAAGACAGCTGCAGAGCAGCCGGACTGTGTTCCATGGAATTGTACCCGGCCTTTCCTGTTTGCTAATCGGCAAGATCCTGATAGACGTCCTCTTCGGAGACAAAGATCATTTCCGCCGAGAGCTGGTCTGGTTTGAAGTAGTGGACTTAGAAAGCCCATACCTCGCCCTGCTTGGCCGGCCTGCTTTGGCCAAGTTCATGGCGGTTCCTCACTACGCCTACCTGAAGATGAAGATGCCGAGTTCCAAGGGAATTCTGACCGTAGCCGGCGACTATAGGAAGTCGTCCGCCTGCGCGGCCGAAGGCAGTCGGCTGGCCGAGTCCCTGGTGGTCGCGGCTGAGAAGCGGCTCCTTGACCGGGTAGTGGCGATGGCAGGGAAGCAGCCTGAGTTATCGCCTGACCCCAAGGAGTCGGAAGCAGAAGGATCATTCAAGCCGGCCAAAGAAACCAAGAAGATACCCTTGGACCCGGAGCACCCGGAGAGGTAGGCTGTCATGGGCACAGGCCTCGATAGCAAATAGGAAGGCGAGCTCGTCGATTTCCTCCGTGAGAATCGCGACATCTTCGCATGGTCCCCCAAGGACATGCCTGGTGTCCCGACGGAATTCGCCGAGCACAAGCTACACGTCAGGCCAGATGTGAAACCCGTCAGGCAGCCCTTGCGCCGCCTGTCAGAAGAGAAAAGAAGAGTTGTTGGGGAAGAAATAGCCCGGCTCCTAGCAGCCGGCTTCATCATGGAAGTATTTTTCCCAGAGTGGCTAGCTAACCCAGTTCTGGTGTTGAAGAAGAACAAACAGTGGCGGATTTGTATTGACTACACAAGCCTCAACAAAGCCTGCCCGAAGGATCCGTTTGCCCTGCCAAGAATTGATCAGGTGATAGACTCTACAGCCGAATGCGAGCTGCTGAGTTTCTTAGACGCATATTCAGGCTATCACCAGATCAAGCTGAACCTGGCAGACAGACTAAAGACCGCCTTCATCACGCCGTTTCGAGCTTTCTGCTACCTGACGATGATGTTCGGCTTGAGGAATGCCGGCGCCACCTTTCAGCGTTGCATGCAGAAATGCCTCCTCAAGCAACTCGGCAGGAATGCCCATGTTTACATTTATGATGTGGTGGTGAAGACGGAGAAGCGTGGGACGCTGCTAGAAGACCTCAAAGAGACCTTTGAGAACCTGCGCCGATTCTAGATCAAGCTCAACCCGGAGAAGTGCGTTTTTGGAGTACCAGCCGGCCAGCTCCTCGGCTTCCTGGTCTCCGAATGCGGCATCGAGTGCAACCCTGTGAAGATCAAGGCCATCGAGAGAATGGAGGTACCCAGCCGACTGTTAGATGTGCAGAAGTTCACCGGCTGCTTGGCGTCCATCAGCCGATTCATCAGTCGGCTTTGTGAGAAAGCCCTGCCATTGTATCAATTGATGAAGAAGACCACCTTTTTTGAGTGGAATCACAAGGCGGATGAGGCCTTTCTCCAATTGAAGAAGATGTTGACTACTCCCCCTGTGCTGGCGGCTCCGACTCCCAAAGAGCCCATGCTACTGTACATCGCCGCCACCAGCCGAGTAGTCAGCACAGTCATCGTAGTCGAGCGCAAGGAGGAAGGCAAGGCGCTCCCTGTCCAGAGGCTGGTATATTACCTGAGCGAGGTACTGTCGACCTCCTAGGAAAACTACCCTCACTACCAGAAGATGTGCTACGGTGTGCATTTTGCCGCCAAGAAGCTGAAGCCTTACTTTCAAGAGCATCCAATCACTATGGTTTGCACCGCTCCACTGGCCGAAATCATTGGAAGCCGAGACGCCTCCAGCCCAGTAGCCAAATGGGCTATAGATCTGGCTCCTTACACCATCTACTACCAGCCCCGCACCGCCATCAAGTCGCAAGCACTGGCCGACTTCCTCGTCGACTGGGCCGAGACCCAATACCTACCGCTAGCGCCTGACTCCACCCATTGGCGGATGCATTTCGACGGCTCCAAGATGCGCACCGGCCTGGGAGCCGGCGTCGTCCTCACCTCCCCTAAGGGCGACCAGCTCAAGTATGTGCTGCAGATCCACTTCGCCGCCTCCAACAACGTCGCCGAATACGAGGCGCTCATTCACGGGCTCCCGCTTGCCAAAGAGCTCGGCATTCGCCGGATCCTGTGCTATGGCGACTCCGACTTGGTGGTCCAGCAGTCATCTGGCGACTGGGACGCCAAGGATGTGAACATGGCAAGCTACCATTTCCTGGTACAGCAACTCAGCGGATACTTCGAAGGGTGCGAGTTCCTTCACGTGCCAAGGAATGACAGTGATCAAGCAGACGCCTTGGCACGGGTCGGCTCCACCTGCCAAGCAATACCTTTCGGCATCACTCTTCAGCGCCTCCTCAAGCCGTCTATCAAGCCTTCACTAGAGTCGGACTCCATCTTTGTGCCGGCCCCTCCAGAAGTAGTCGGATCCGACTCCAGAGCCCCAGCAGACGGCCCCAAGAAAACCACAGTCGAAGCCGGCCCAGGGACTTCAGAGCCCGGCCCGGGGACTGTGCCAGCCGACCCGGGGACTTTAGAGCCCGGCCCCGGGACTGCACCAGTCGGCCCAGGGACTCCGTCAATCCAGCAAACAGCCGCGGACTCCAACCCGCCGCCCCCCAGCCCGGCCACCCTTGTCCAAGTCGCTGTGGCAGCAATGGAAGAGATAGCAGCACCCTCATGGGCGCAGCCCATCCTCAAGTTTCTAGTGAACAGAGAGCTGCCGACAGATGAGATCCTGACTCGGCAAGTGCAGCGCCGAGCGGGAGCATACACCATAGTCAACAGAGAACTGGTCAGGCGCAGTGTCACTAGTGTCTACCAGCGCCGCGTAGAGCCAGAACAAGGCCAAGCAATCCTCAGAGACATTCATCAGGGCGAGTGCGGCCACCATGCGGCTTCAAGAGCACTCGTCGCCAAAGCTTTTCGGCACGGCTTCTTTTGGCCGACTGCCCTAGAAGAGGCTAAAGAGTTAGTCCAAAAATGCAAGGAGTGCCAGATGTTCCGCTCCAAGCCACTTCAGCCGGCTTCCACGCTGAAGACAATCCCCATCGCCTGGCCCTTCGCAGTTTGGGACCTGGACATGGTGGGACCATTCAAGACGGCCCGAGGCGGCCTAACTCACCTGCTTGTCGCGGTGGACAAGTTCACCAAGTGGATAGAAGCAAAGCCCATGAAAAAGTTGAACGGACCGACTGCAGTGACTTTCATCGCCGACATCACGGTGCGGTATGGCATACCGCACAGCATCATCACCGACAATGGCACAAACTTTGCCAAGGGCGCCTTGGCCCATTTCTGCGCGACGCAGGGCATCCGACTGGACTTAGCGTCCGTTGCCCATACGCAGTCAAACGGCTAGGTGGAACAAGCAAACGGCCTCATCCTGTCCGGCATCAAGCCTCGACTGGTCGAACCACTCGAGCGTTTGGCCGGCTGTTGGGTCGAGGAGCTACCAGCCGTCCTCTGAAGTCTGCGCACAACTCCAAACAAGTCAACCGGCTTCACGCCTTTCTTCCTTGTCTATGGTGCCGAAGCTGTCATCCCGACGGATATAGAGTTTGACTCTCCACGAGTCACCATGTACACCGAAGAGGAAGCTGAAGAAGCACGCCAAGACGGCATCGACCTGTTGGAAGAAGGCCGACTGTTGGCACTCAGCCAGTCCGGCATCTACCAGCAGAGTCTGCGCCGATACTACAACCGAAAGGTCAAGCCGAGATTGTTTCAAGAGGGCGACCTTGTGCTCCGGTTGATTCAGAGAACAGCCGGCCAGCACAAGCTGTCGGCACCTTGGGAAGGCCCCTTCATCATCAGCAAGGTGCTAGGGAACGAGGCCTACTACCTAATCGACGCTCAGAAGCCTCGAGCACGCAAGAGGGACGACTCCGGCAAAGAAACAGAGGGCCCATGGAACGCAAATCTTCTTAGAAGGTTTTATAGTTGATGTAGTATGTATCGCACTACCCCCTTTGTATTAAAGTACTAAGACCTCGGGCCCCCCGAGACGAGCTCGGGGACTGCCTTTTTGTTATCTGTATGATAAGAATCACGCTTTCGAAAATGCTACTCTTTTTATCACACCGTTTGGCACCGGGTCCGACTAGTCGGCCCGGGGACTTGTCGTCTTGCGCTATGAAATGCTTCCTGCAGTCGGACAAGTAGTGCGTTGCGCTCAAGCCGTCTCCCATCAAAAGACGCAGCTCGCAGAGCGACTGCTGGTAGGCGGAGAACAAGCAAGAATGAGCGCACTCATGAAAAAATGGCTAAGGACCTAAAGCGTATGCATAGCTCAAGCCGGCTACCAGCCTCTCTCTACAGAGCCGACTCATGAGTAGTCGGCTCGCCGTCTTAGCTTTTATCAAAGACGGCCGACTCTTGGATAGTCAGCCCGTCGCTTTCTAGCCGACTTGCTAAAGAAACTCTAAACGGCCAAGTACTTGTCTTCCCGAAGTAGCCAAGCACTTGACCTAGCGACAGTCCGCAGAGCGGCTGTCCAGCTAGCAAGGTAGCCACTAAAGGAAGACGGCAAAGGAAAAAGCCTAAGAAGCAATAAGCAAGGAAAGGCGGAAATCGGATAAATATTTACATAGGCCCTTGGCCGAATCTTCGAATAGAAGTTCAAGATACACCCCGCGGGTGGAACTGTTCGAGTCTAACCAAGTGTTCGAAAGATTACTACAGACAGATAAAACTGAGGCGAAAAAAGCGGCCTAGGAGGCGGCATCCGGGGCCGGAGGATCGAAGGAGACGGAGGCGTCAGGCGCTGGGGCAGTCGGCTGGGCGGTTTCGTTTGGTCGCCTCCAGCGGCAGTCGCCTTGTCTCCACGCGGCTCGTTGCTGGAGGCACGATCGAGCTGAGGCTGGCCGCCTGCTCCGTCTTCTGGTGCCTCCGCCTCGCTTTCGTCCTCCGCCTCATCCTCCTCCTCGGCGCTGGAGTCGATCACCTCCGCCGAGTCTTCGCCATACTCCGGGTTCATCCCGAACCAGTCCGCCGGCACTTCCTCGCCGCCTTCAGCCCGCTTGGGCACAAAGACACTGGTGTCCGTGTACTCGGAGATGGCCGCCGCGCGCTCGACAAGAGCGCCCTCCACGGCCTCCAGCTCGGCCTGGGATTCTGACCGGAACGCGGCCAGGCGGTCCAGGTCCAGCCCTGGATAACACGCCTTGACGAACTCCAAGGCCCGACGTGCTCCGGCCCGGGCCGAGGAGCCCTTCCAAGCCTCAAGACGACCGGCGGCGACTTCCAGCGAGTCGGCAGTCCGACTGGCCGTGCGCAGAGCCAGCATATCCGGCCACAGGGCGGCAACCGCCTGGGCGCCGGTGCGCTGAAGCCGGCGCAGCAGCCGGTGAGCCGGGCAAAGATGGGCCTCAATGCTCAGGAGCTGCTCGTCGATGGTTCGGGGGGCATTAGCGGCAATCTCCTCACCCATCGCCCTTCGCGCCTCTCGAGCAGCCTCGATGGCCAGAGGGACTGCCTGTGAATGACCAGGAAAGAAGTCTGCCCAGACAAAAAAAAAGAAAGTCGAAAAATCAGAAGTCGGCCTGACACATAGTCGGAAGCCCGAAGAAACAAAAGAAACTTACCATCAACAATGTCCTCGATCTCGTGGTAGCCGGAAGTCAGCATCGCCTCCCTATCGGTCCAGGCGGAGCGCTCGCTCCCAAACTCGGCCATGAGAGCGGCCTCCCTTGTCTTGGCCTCGTCCTGCGCCTTCTGGAGCAGCTCCTTCTGCTCAGCCAGCTGCGCCACCAGGAGGTCATGCTCTTTGGCGAGCTTGTTGCACTCCTCCTCCTTGGTACGCCGAGCGGTGTTGGCCTTGCCCGGCTGCTCCTGAAGAGCGGCGTTGGCACCTGAAGAACGAAAGAAGAGACAAGCAAGTCGTCAGTAAAGTAGATCGCCGGGGAGATCCGGCCCGACTGCTCAGCAGTCGGCCCGAATCTCGGGGACTACAGCCCGCGGGTGCGCCAGCGCGCCCCCGCGAAGAAGGAAGAAAAGAGCTCACCCCGGCTTTCCGCCAAGTCGGCGGTCCGCTTGTTCAACTCCTCAACGTTGCGGTTGAAGGCAGTGGCGCGGAGGTTATGATACTCCTACAAAAAGCCAATAAAGACAAAGTCAGTATTCGGAACTCGCCAGAGGGAGTTCTGAACCGCCTGCTCAGCAGCCAGCCCGGAACTCGGGGACTACACCCAGTGGGTGCGCTGGCGCGCCCCCACAGAGAAAAACAAAAATCAGAAAGAAGAAGAAAACATACTCGGACAGATGTCCGCGCGGCCAGATGCGCCCTGGTGCAGACTTGAAGGGCGTCGCTTTCAGCGTGCAGCTTCGCCTGGACGTCCAGGCGCGCTTGGTTCAGCGGTCCGGTGCCGCCTCCGTGCAACTAGCCGGTGGGTGCGGCGCTGGAGGCCTCGACATCCAGAGTCGCCGAGCTGGCGGTGCCAGTTTCTCGAGGTCGCGGCGCCGAGGTTGCCCTCTCAAGATGGCGGCGCACCGGCATGGCGACTTGAAGAAGCAGCCGCGCCTCGGCCTCGTCCGCAGTCGGCGGCTCCGACTAGCCCACCGGTTGTTTTCCGTGCGGTCTTCCAGTCGGTGGCGGAGGCGGCGGAGGCGGCACGAGGGGGTTCTCGGTGCCGACCTCTCTGGTCTGCCCCGTGAACTCCGGAGGCGGCGGCGCCGACGACAATGGGGGGACGAGCATCGTCGATTGGCGACGGCGGCCTCCTCAGCACGCCGCTTCACCGCAGTGGCGGCTTCAGCATCCTCCAGCTTCTTCTGGGCATTGGCGGCCGCCTTCTCGGCCTGCGCCTTCTCCAGGCGGTCGGCCTCCTCCTCGTCGCGCTTCTCCCGCGCATTCCGCTTCGTCGCCTCCCGGAGGTCGGCGGCGGGATCGGCCCGCCGAGTGTTGGTGGACGTCTCTGCCGACCCCATGACGGAGGGGACGGCGACTCCCTCAAGGGAGAGGGGGCCCCTGAAGAAGAACGGAGGGAGAATAAAGGAAAATTTGGGCGAGATTCAACAAAAGAAAATAAAGAGCGTGAAGACTTACGCTGAGACTAGCGGCGGCCTTCTCACTTCCCTTCGGAAGCGGTTGGCCTTCGCGGCCGCCTCCTCCCGTTTCGTCGCGGCTGCCGCCCCCTTGAACTTCTTTAGTTTGCCGACGGGCGCACTCGGCCCGGCATGACGCCTCTTCGCGCCGCCTTGGCCAGCCAGGCCGGCCCTCGGCTGGTGGCGCGGGGCGACTTCCCCGTCGGCGTTGTCATCAGGCCAGTCGGCGAAGGTGGCCAAGGGCCTGAAGCCGCCATCTGCCCCTTCTCCGCCGCCTTCGGCGTCGGCTTCCATCGCCGCCGCCCCCAAGTCAGGGTCGTCAACGTCGCTATCCGCACGATTAGGGACATACTCGCGGGGCTGCCTCGTGGCGCCGGCTGCAGGCTCCAAGAGGGTGTTCTAGCAAGAAGAAACCAACAAGAGTTAGAAGCCGGAGTCGGCCGCAAAGAAGACAAAACTACGGGGAGATGCGACTTACCACTGGTGGGGGGTTGTCGCGCGAATACGGCTCCTTGCCGAATTGCCAGTCCTCCGTGAACTCGCAGTGCGCGATATGGTTCACCAAGTTCGCCACCTCCTTGCGGGGCATCTCCTTGGTGCTCATCCGACTTGGATCTCAGAGGCCGCTCATCTGACAGATCAGGTGAGGCCGGCCTTGGAGCGGGAGGACTCGGTGCGCCACAAAGGCGGCCAGAAGGTCAGATCCGACAAGGCCCTCTGACTGCAGCAAGACTCGGAGTCGCGCTACGGCGGCGGCTCCGGAGGGAGTCAGCGACCTGGCTCGGTGAGACCAGCTGGGGAGCCTCCCAGTCAGGGGGGCGGCGTTGAAGGGCGGCAGGTTGACCCAGTCGCCGTCGGTGGGGAGGTTCTTCACGTAGAAGTATGAGCGCTGCCACATCTTCACCGACTTTATCAGCGAGATGGGAGGAAAGGGGTTGTCGCCTGTCGAGCGCCGCACCGCGACATAGGTGCCGCACTGAGCGGGAATGCCGGCGACTTGCGTGCCGAGCTTCGAAGAGAAGAATTCTCCCCACAGCTTGAGGGTGGGGAGAACACCGAGGAAACCATCGCACAGAGTGGCGAAGGCGGAGAGCAACACCACCGTATTTGGAGTAAGGTGGTGTAGTTGAAGGCTGTGAAACTCCAAGAACGAGCGGAAGAAACCGCTCGCCGGCAGCCCCAGGCCGCGCATGAGGTGCGAGCGGAAGATGACCCGCTCGCCCTCCTCCGGCGCCGGTCGGGTCTCCCCCGCCGGCGCGGGGCGGGTGCGCACGAGGTCAGCGCTGGGAAGACGGCGGGTTTGGCGGAGGAACTCGATATGTTCCTCCTCCACCTCCGAGCCATCCCATACGCCGGAGCGCACGGCGGGGGCCGCGGCGAAGGAAGAGCTCATCGCCGCGGTGAGGAGTGTTCTCGCTCGACGGCGGGGGCAGGAGGAAGAGAAGGCAAATGAGGCGGGAGAATGGGGGAGAAGGGTGTGCTGCGGTGTCGCCCCGCTCCTCCCCGCCTATTTATAGCCCTCTGGGCTGAGGAGCCGAGGGGGCGGGCGTGGGATTAACTGCGCACGATGCCCCACGCCGCCCCACGATTCACCCCACGAAGTTACTGCGTGCAGTAACGACGTGGGGAAACTAACCGTCGACGGCCGCAACAGATCCGTTCGTATGCCGAGGCACGGTAGTGGCGGGCCCCGCCTGACGGCCCGTCCCGTCGCGCGCGTGGGTGGGCATACTGTCCTCTCCACATGGCGCCACGCGATAGGATCGCCTCGATGGCAGCAGGGAAGCGTATCAAATACGCCGCCTGATTTCCCGCCGCGACTTTCAAGCAGCGGCCCCTCGCTAGAAGAGATCCGACTTTCGACGAGTCGGCCAAAGAGAAGACGACGGCCGAGTTCCAGAGTCTGCGATGGGAAGGTTGAAACTGTTGAAGCCCCACAAGGCGGCATCCGCGGGGCTTCATCAGCTTCGGGGACTACTGTCGGAGTAATGGGCCACGGGTAGGCTAACCCGGGTCCCAGGATCTTTCAAGACATCAGGGCAGGCCGCGCCCCTCAAGCCGAGTCCCAGGCGGCGACTCCAAGAGAAGACGAGTCCCTGGCGGCGACTCCAAGAGAAGCTGAGTCCCAGGCGGCGACTCCAAGACAAGCCGAGTCCCAGGCGGCGACTCCAAGACAAGCCGACTCCAGGCTGGCGACCTCCAGAGAGGCCGACTATGGGAGTCGGCCCACGACTCCTCACGAAGCCCGACGCAGGGTACGGTCACGACGTGGCCGCTCCCCTCCGCCTACGAGGGACCGGCGTGGCTATAGTGAGCCGTATCGCCAGAAGATCTCTGGCGAGGCGCGGCACTGTTGCCATGCCTGCCCTGGCCTCAGCCACAGTGCGCGACACACTGTACGCACGACGCCGGCCTGGACGGCCCGAAGACCGCGGGGCCGCCTGTAAGTGGGTGGACCGAAGGCGGCCTGAGCGCCCCGAAGACGGCCCTCAGGGAGTCGGCCTCCCTGGAGTCGGCCGCCTCCTCTTCAGGGCCCCATGAGCCATTAACCAGATTGGATGGGGAATGGCGACAATGATCGCCCGATAGACGGTGGCACTGTTGCCACGACCCAATGACCAAGCCTGCGTCATCAGGAGTGCCGCACAGTGTCAGGCCTGTCCGCGGGGCCCACCAGTTGGCGGGCCCCAGAAGCCGGCGGGAAGGACGGCGGTGTGAGAGACAGACGGCTGGGGCCCGCACCAGCCAGATTACCATTGTACCCATGGGGGGTAGGCCTATATAAACCCCCCAGGGCACCCATGCAAAGGGTTCGGACCTTGATAGAGATAGACCATATAGCACAGGGAGGAGAGACTAGCCTTGCTCTCTCCTGCCTCCTGATACAGCTCGAGGAGCACCATTGTAGTCACTTTGCTTTAGTGATCATGCGAAGACCCCGTAGAGCAGCAGTAGGGGTGTTATCTCCCCGGAGAGCCCCGAAGCTGGGTAAGATTCGCCGGCGTGCATGCCTACGCCTCATCCCGTTTCCAGGCACCGGCGACGTTCTACTCGCCCCCACCATGATAAGCCATCCTTTGGCATATGTCGCACCCAACCCCCGACACCTTGACAACGAGACGGGCCATCGAGCCTTGCAGCAACGACACAGAGGAACTCTCAATGAAAGCACCAATGTCGGTGTCAAAACCGGCGGATCTCGGGTAGGGGATCCCGATCTGTGCGTCTAAGGCTAATGGTAACAGGAGGCAAGGGACACGATGTTTTACCCAGGTTCGGGCCCTCTCGATGGAGGTAAAACCCTACTTCCTGCTTGATGGATCTTGATGATAATAGTATTACAAGAGTTGATCTACCACGTGATCGTAGAGGCTAAACCCTAGCTAGCCTATGATGATTATGATTGTCCCTATACGGATCAAACCCTCCGGTTTATATAGACACCGGAGGGGGCTAGGGTTTACACAGAGTCGGTTACAAAGAAGGAAATCTGATATCCGGATCGCCAAGATTGTCTTCCACGCAAAGGAGAGTCCCATCCGGACATGGGACAAAGTCTTGAATCTTGTATCTTCACGGTCCAACAGTCCGGCCAAAGTATATAGTCCGGCTGGCCGGATACCCCCTAATCCAGGACTCCCTCAGGGAGGTCGACCACATCAAACACAATCTTCTTAGTCTGGTAGTTTAACTCTCCCCCAAAAGTCACGGGTAACGTGATCTTTCCCTTAGGACGACTCCTGCCGGGATTGACTCCTTGAAACGTGCCCGTGGCTTTAGGCTCTTCCTCTGCTATTTGGAGCTTGCCGAGAACTTGTGGGGAAATCACATTCAACCCAGCATCGCCATCAACCAGCATCTTTGTGACCTTGAGGTTGTGGATCGTTGGTGAAACCAACAACGGCAAGCATCCCACCGCAGTGATGTGGTCAGGGCGATACTCTTCATCAAAGATGATGGACATGCATGGCCATTTGAAAGGCTTTTGAGAACCTGCCGCTGGCTCCATGGAATTGACCTCACGCACCCGCTGTTTCCTCTTCATGAAAGTATGGCGGTGAGAGGAGTGCAAAGATTTAACCCCGTCAATACACAGGGCGTTAGTGGCTTTCTAGAATTCCTACTCATTGTTTCCTCTTCATCCCCTCCATCACTTTCATCACTGCAATCCTCCTTCTCTCGCCCCCTGGCGGTTTCCCTTGGTTCCGAGGAGCCCTGCCAAGGCAATTTACTTCACTGCCCTAGCCCTTTCCGCCAGTACCGTTCTGACCTTTTTCCTTATCACACTTCCCATACTCAGCCCTCTACTTTTTGGTGAGCTGGTCAGCCTGCTGAAACTCCTCGAGATCGTGGCCCTTGGCTGATGAATCTTGCAGTACGGTCCATCACCTTTCCCTGCCTTCTCAGCAGCCGCAGCCTCCCAGCAGTCAGCGCACGCGGCAGCTTCCTTGCCAGGGGCTTTGGCTTTAGCCTTCTTGCCGTTACTAGGCGTGCCCGATCTCTCAATTGTCAACACTGCCTTATCCTTTTCGCTTCTTGTTGTGCTTCTTGTTCTTCTTCCTCTGACTGGTTGACTCATCGTCATCCTCTGAGTCGATGTTAACACAATCTTCCTCTCCAGGGAGCTTCCTCCCATCTTCCACCCAAGCACAATTGTCCACCAAGGTATATAGCTCCTTAACAGTCTTAGGAAAACGAAAGTTCATCTTGGAACGTATCCTACGGTTGTGCACATTGGATTGGAAGGTAGCTATCATAGGTGCTGGGTGGATATCCGAAATATTTCTATGGACTCGACTGAATCTTTGCAATTACTTCCGCAGAGTCTCTCCTTCTTTCTGCTCGAGAAGTTGCAAATCACTGGGCCACCCTGGTTCTTGATGGTCGCCTGTGAAGGCGCCAATGAACTCATGGCACAGGTTAGCCTAGGTTGAAATGGAGTTATCCGGCAGGTGCATTAGCCAAGACCTCAGATTTGACTTGAGTGCCAAAGGTAAGTAGTTGGTGAACATCTTCTCATCTCTTCCCTCGGCAGCCTGAACAGCGATAGTGTAGATTCTCAAGAACTCTGTCAGGTTCAGTCTCCCATCATACTTCTCAGGTATCTCTGGCTTGAACGTCCGACCGCACGGCCAACGCACTTGCCATAGCTCATGGGTTAAGGTAGGGCACCCGACCTCAAAAGGTAGGCACCCGCCATCTCCGAGCACGGGCTCTTCGATGTTGGGGTCATCACACCCATTGGGATGCCAGTGGTTGTCAAGGCGTCGCTCGACGGCGGCGCGTGTGCCTTCCCTCGACCCGTCCTCCGGGTCTCGCCGCTGGCCTTGATGTACCCGAGGGTCGGAGGAGGCCATCGAGACGTTGTCGGTTTCTTGGTTACGTGGCTCCCGTACTACTTGCCGAGGTAAGGACTGCACCGTGGGGGTGACACCTTTCCATACGGCCAGCTGCACAAGCCATTGCTGTCACCTAGGGAGGCTATGGCAGGCCAGCTCGCTGTGGTCGTTGATACATCTCCAACGTATCTATAATTTTTTTATTGTTCCATGCTATTATATTAGCCCTTTTGGATGTTTATGGGCTTTATTTTACACATTTATATGATTTTTGGAACTAACCTACTAACCGGAGGCCAAGCCCATATTGCTGTTTTTTTGCCTATTTCAGTATTTCGAAGAAAAGGAATATCAAACGGAGTCCAAACGGAATGAAACCTTTGGGAGCGTGATTTTTGGAACGAACGTGGTCCAGAGGACTTGGAGTTCAAGTCAAGAAGCAGCCGAGGCTCCCACAAGATAGAAGGGCGCGCCCCCAGTCTCGTGGGCCCCTCGGGCAGCTACCGACGTACTTCTTCCTCCTATATATACCTACATACCCCGAAAACATCCAGGAGCAGGACGAAACACAATTCCCACCACTGTAACCTTCTGTATCCGCGAGATCTCATCTTGGAGCCTTTGCCGGCACTCTGCCGGAGGGGGAATCGACCATGGAGGGCTTCTACATCAACATCCTTGCCCCTCCAATGAGTTGTGAGTAGTTTACCACAGACCTACGGGTCCATAGTTATTAGCTAGATGGCTTCTTCTCTCTTTTTGGATCTCAATACAATGTTCTCCCCCTCTCTTGTGGAGATCTATTTGATGTAAACTCTTTTTGCGGTGTGTTTGTCGAGATTCGATGAATTGTGGGTTTATGATCAAGTTTATCTATGAATAATATTTGAATCCTCTCTGAATTCTTTTATGTATGATTGAGTTATCTTTGCAAGTCTCTTCGAATTATCAGTTTGGTTTGGCCTACTAGATTGATCTTTCTTGCCATGGGAGAAGTGCTTAGCTTTGGGTTCAATCTTGTGGTGTCCTTACCCAGTGACAGAAAGGGTTGCAAGGCACATATTGTGTTGTTTCCATCGAGGATAACAAGATGGGGTTTATATCATATTGCTTGAGTTTATCCCTCCATATCATGTCATCTTGCTTAAGGCGTTACTTTGTTCTTATGAACTTAATACTCAAGATGCAGGCAGGAGTCGGTCGATGTGTGGAGTAATATTAGTGGATGCAGGCAGGAGTCAGTCTACTTGTTATGGACGTGATGCCTGTATACATGATCATGCCTAGATAATCTCATAACATTGCACTTTTCTATCAATTGCTCCACAGTAATTAGTTCACCCACCGTAATACTTATGCTATCTTGAGAGAAGCCACTAGTGAAACCTATGGCCCCCGGGTCTATCTCTTATCATATTTGCTTTCAATCTACTTTTATTTGCATCTTTACTTTTTGCATCTATATTATAGAATACCAAAAATATATTTAGCTTATCTTACTATCTTTATTAGATCTCACTTTCGCAAGTGCCCGTGAAGGGATTGACAACCCCTTTATTCCATTGGTTGCAAGTTCTTAGTTTGTTTGTGTATGTGTGTGGGACTATTAAGGAGCCTCGTACTGGATTGATACCTTGGTTCTCAAAAACTGAGGGAAATACTTACGCTACTATTGCTGCATCACCCTCTCCTCTTCGAGGAAAACCAATGCAAGCTCAAGACGTAGCAGTCGTCCTGCCTCGGCGAAACCATTCAGACATTGGATGGCGGCTTGCCACTCATCCATCTGATCGGCTGCCAGCGGAAATCTCAATAGCAGCTCGGCCCGCACCATGGCCTTGGAGGCAGTGCTTGGCATAGGTAATGATGATGTAGACCATAGTGTCGCTCGACTCCTGATGGTGCCGGTGGCGACCACGTCATGCCCTCGCTGTTTTGAACCAGCCGCTTGGATGGCATGGTGACGCGGTGGAGGGGATTGAGGGCCAGCGGCTCCGTTGGGCACAATGGCTGGGTCTGCCCATTCCGGGGTTGGCGTGCGCCCTGCGGTAGCGCCCACGGCGGGGGCGGCCGGAGGGTTGTGATTCGCCCCAGAACATGCGCCACCACTGCAACTGTGCATTCGCCGAGGAGAGGGGGGTGCAAAAAAAATAATCCCCTCGTACGTACCTCGAGGAGCATGGCCACTGCGATGTTGCTGATGATGTCCTTCCCTAGTGCCTTCAGCTTCTGCTCTGGCCACGGGGGTGGTGGTGCCAACCCTGCCTGCGCCAACCACATCTCCCGTAGCGTCCACATCCTCATGCATCCCCACATATCCCGCGACGTTCGCAGTCGCGGATGGCGGAGCCTCGAGGTGGACAGGTGATTCGCAGCTCCGGGCTTCTTCTTAGGTGCCATAGTCGATTACACTGTCGATGATGAAAATGGCGATGAAGATGACGCGCTACCGACACTCTTAGGTTCGCGCAAGTGACCCCCCTGCCTGCCGCGCCCGAGATGTCGCGGGGAACCATGGACACCTATGGGGATATGAGCCCCTTTTTGGTTCGTCTGGGCACGGACACGTTGCACAAAGAGCAGAGAAGCGTAGCGTAGCACGTCAGAGATCACACAGGCAGTTTTTACCCAGGCTGAGGCTGCAGCGAGGCATAAAACTCTACTCCTACTTTGGTGGATTGATGGTGGAAAAGGTGGTGGTGGGCGCAATACACTTGCCCGGCAGGGTTGCCTTGGAGCGGAATGGCTACGCGTGTATGGATATGTGAGGGGCCAAACTCGCCAAACTCGCGAACCCTTTCTACGGTTGCCATGGGCCTCCTTTTATAGGTTAAGGGGCCACCACAGTGGCAAATCAGTCTTTAGGTATTGATTAGATAGCAAACAATGCTATCATACCTAACTGTGCAGGCTGACAGAGCATATTAAATGCGTCGTTGAGTGTCACATCACAGCGTGCCCGGCAGCCCTTGCCGGGCTGTTTTGCCAGCTTCACGCGTGCTTGCTTGACACATTTCAGGACGGGTATCATATGGAGGTGTTCGCTGTAGGAAGTGGTTGCCATGTGGCGAAAAGCAGCCACTTAATCACCTTGGGGCTTGACACCACACTGATATATGAGTTGTGTCGCTCGTGAGGTGGAGCGGTGTAGTGGCTTGCCTCCGCAAGCCCCGGCAGGGCCTGCCGGGACGATATGGAAGTATGCTTCTGGGGCAAACTCGACCTTGCTAGGATCATCTGCCCGACAAGGGAGGTTCTTTCCTTAGTGATATCCTGCTTCTCTGGCTCATCTTGGTCTTCTTGATCCGCACTTGGACCCTTCGAAGAATTGATCCTCCTTGCTCAGTTTGATCTTGGTGCTATAATCTTTGCTCTTGGGCATGTTCACGGTATGTGCAATGGACACAGGGTTTGTTGCACCTGCAGGCGCCGCCCTCTGGTGTTGTTAACATGGTCAACAACCGAGAGGAATAAGGAGATGACTATACATGGTGAGGATGACAGTAGGGACCCACCAGGTGGTAGTAGGCAAGCAAGTGTCTCCTTTATTACAAGAAAAAAAGGGTTCCTCCTAATGGTTTCCTGACATCTGGGTCGCACGCCACTGTCAACGTAGTCAAAAAGCAAGATAACTGCACAAGGAGCGGCTGACACCCGGGACCCAGCAGCGCGCATAGTATTTTTTTCGGGATGGAGAAGGGTATCAACTGGGTGGTGCGGGAGCTTTGGCCTGTCTAGCCAAGGCTTTTATTTCAAATGTTTACCACATGACCAACCCAGTTTTTTTTCCTTTCTAAAAATGGCTAGCCCAGCTATTTTGTTTTTTTGCAGAATAACCAATGTAGGCCTACTTGCTTTTCTACGCCCTGCTGGGCCGGAAATCTTTCAAAACGAGGACAGATGCATTCTAGCTTGCCCAGAATATGGGCTATAAGTAATAAGAAATGGGCTATAAGTAATAATAAATGGGCTGTAAAATGAAAAAATACATCAAACAGGCAATCAGTTCCAAAATGCTTTTTTCTTTCAGATTTTGATATTTTAAATTTCAATGTTTTTGTGCAGGTAAAATTTCATTGTATTTAAATTAAGTTATGCTTAGTTTTTAAACTAAATTGAATCTGGCTATAATTTCGTGTTGTATGTTGTTTGGGACAGATTTAGAGCCTGACTTGTGGGTCTATTAGGATAACAAGTACGAGAGGCTTTGTCAACTTAGTCCACAAACAATTCTTGCATTAGTTACCGTGGGATGTTAATCCAACAGCCGTGCTGCTTCTTCAATATCTGATCTTCTTGCTCCAACCGCCCAAATCAGAGTCGGTGGGACTGCCTCCTCCCGGCTCCCGTGGCCAGTTGTGTTGCCGCACAGGCTGCGCCGCCCCACCCTACTCCATCGCTGACCAGGCCATTCCTCTACTCACCCACAACTCCTGTTATTTTCCAGCGACGGAGCCGAACCAGTAAACCCTCATACTCCCTACAACGTGGGAAACAACTTCCGAGTCTTCTGCGTCTCCGGGTCGTTCCCTTCCTAGGCCTTGCCGTCGTCCACCGCCCTGGTGCTCTTGGTGCGGCGTGGTCAACATGGTCAACAAACAATATCCATCAGAAGAGGACTGTATGTGGAGAGGCTGACAGCTGGGTCCATGGCCGCACGCAAGGAAGTGCCTCCATATTACACGCAAAATATAAATTCCTCCACCTGACAGCAGGGACCCATCGGAAGGGCCTCTGTATTTCACGAAAAAAAAACGTTCCTCCTGCTGACAGCTCGGACCCACCAGCTATATATTCGCACCAAAGGAAGTGCCTCCTTATTACACAAAAAATGAATACTCCCCCTGCTATCTGGGACCCACCATAATTGGAGGCTAACTTGTGGGCCTATTGACATGGACGGAGGGCTTTGTCAACTTAGTCAATATGAACGATTCTAGCTCCAGTGACCGCTCGATGTCCATCCAACGGCCGTAGTGCTTCTTCAAGCTCTGGTTTTTTTCTCCAGCCGCCCAAACCAGCGCCGGTCATGCCGCCTGCTCCTGCCTCCCGTGGTCGGCTCTACTACCGCTCAGGCATGGCCGCCCCACCCTACTCCAACCTCTGGCCAGGCCATCCCTCTACTCACCCACAACCCCTGTTATTCTGTGGCGACGGCAGCCTCACACCGCAACCGAACCAGTAAACCCTTGTACTCCTCTCCGCGTGGGCATCCACTACCGCGTCTTCCCCGGCTCCATGCCCTCCCCTTTCTAGGCCTCGCCGTCGTCCACCGCCTTGGTGCTCTCTGCGCGGCGTGGTCATTGTGGTCAAGGAATGACTTCCATCGGAAGAGTGCTGTATGTGGAGAGGCTGACAGCTAGGTGCACGCCCGTAGCAAGGAAGTGCCTCCTTATTACGTGCAAAATAATGATTCCTCCACCTCACAGCAAGGACGCACCAGACGCACCACCGTATTTCATGAAAAAAAAGTTTCCCCAGACTGTTGGGACCCACCAGCTACATCTTCGCACGCAAGGAAGTGCGTCCATATTATGGGAAAAAAATATGATTCTCCCCCTAACAGATGGGACCCACTAGCTATATCTTCGCATGCAAGGAAGTGCCTCCTTACCTCCCTAACAGCTGGGACCCACCCAGTCGAACCGTACGTAGGGTTGTCTGTCTGGTCGTGAATGTGTACGTACATACTGGTTGATCGGTCTGTCTGCAGGCTGCAGCGATGAACCGTGGCTGAGTAAGGAAGGGCATGTGTCGTAGTAGAGGTGCGCACAGAGCATGTCACGTAGTCCCGTCTATATCGTGTACACGTATGTACAACAAGGGTGCAAGAAAGTAAATACGGCCACGTACGTACATACGGGCGGGGTCTTGAACCCCTACTCGTGCATACGTACGACCATGGCTTGTGTAGTTGGAGAGGCAGCAGAGAACAGCGACAACGTCCAGTTCATCGGCAGCCAACCGGCTAGGTTAGAATGAAGAAACCGGGTCGTGTTCATCGGGAGGCACCGGAACGCGTCCTGTTCATCGATCGGAGCCAACCGGCTTGGATGGAACAGCCGAAATGAGGCTTGGTGTACCGTAAAATGGAGGAAGTGGCCTTATGCTCGACCGCCTTTGGTTGAAATGGGATCATGTTCACCGGGAGGGGTCTGGCGTACCGCAAAATGGAGGAAACGGACTTCTGTTCGACCTCCAACGGTCGAAACAGGGTCCTGTTGATTGGGAGGTGTGTGGCATACCGCAAAACGGAGGAAACGGACTTCTCTTCGACCTCCTACAGTCAAAGTAGGGGTCCTATCCATCGGGAGGGGTGTGGCATACCGCAAAACCGGACTCCACGGGCTTGTCCATCCACCCTCAACCTCCTCCGTCCTCCACTTGCGACTGTTCATCCACGACGTCTCCCTCCTGCCTCCACCAGCTATTGTTCATCCACGGGCTGCTATTCATCCAGCCTCCACTAGATACTGTTCAACCAGCCCTCCATGGGCTACTATTCATCCAGCCCTCCACCGGCTACTATTTAACCAGCCCTCCATGAGGTCATGTTCATCCACCCCCAACGGGCTTGATTGGGGTCCTATTCAGCGGCAATGGCCTCTACTACCAAGGGGTCCTGTTCATCCAACCCCCACCGGGAACGGTTCATCCAACCCCCAACAACACTCACTGTTCATCAAGAGCCAGCAGGTTCGATCGGTTTCAGTTAGCTGCAGTAGTGAAGGAATCACTTGATCAGGTTCAGTTAACAACTAGAGATCGATCGATCGCTCGGATTCAGTAACACGTAGCCAGTGCAACCGCTCGGGTTTAGTTGGCGAACGCCTCGCTCGGGTTTAGTTAGATCCCAACGCCTTGCACCCACATGCGTATGTGTACAAGATAAACGCGCAATCCCTCCGTGCATCGCTCGGTCCTGACCACCCACCATAACCGAGAACTCCCCGAAATTTTCCTCGCCCTCGCTTCTGCCACGATTTTTTTCGTCATGGATGGCCCAAACAATGTCAGGTGCGTCTCCAGCCCACCCAAGACGAAAAGCCCATTTTCTGTCATGATTTTTTGTCATTGAAGTAGGAGCCCACCACATCTATTATTATACCGGGTTTTGTCACAATTATCGTCATAGAAGTGTCATAAGCATGACAAAAAAATGCGTTCGCCCAAAATGTCACGGATGTGTATTTTTTTGTAGTGCATCATCTATAAAGTTATTCCCAACCATTCTAGTATAATCAAGATATTTGGTCGGTAAAAGCATCTCTTCCGCCTTGTCTTGCCTAATAGGAATCTCTAAGTGTTTAGCGAGGCGGGAAGCATAAAGACCCCTGTCGGTGTCAAAACCGGTGGATCTCGGGTAGGGGGTCCCGAACTGTGCGTCTAGGCGGATGGTAACAGGAGACAACGGACACGATGTTTTACCCAGGTTCAGGCCCTCTTGATGGAGGTAAAACCCTACGTCCTGCTTGATTAATATTGATGATATGGGTAGTACAAGAGCGGATCTACCACGAGATCAAGGAGGCTAAACCCTAGAAGCTAGCCTATGGTATGATTGTTGTAATGGAGGTTGTCCCCTACGGACTAAAGCCCTCCGGTTTATATATACACTGGAGAGGGCTAGGGTTACATAGAGTCGGTTACAATGGTAGGAGATCTACATATCCGTATTGCCAAGCTTGCCTTCCACGCCAAGGAAAGTCCCATCCGGACACGGGACGAAGTCTTCAATCTTGTATCTTCATAGTCTTGGAGTCCGGCGGACGATGATAGTCCGGCTGTCCAGACACCCCCTAGTCCAGGACTCCCTCAGTAGCCCCTGAACCTGGCTTCAATGACAATGAGTCCGGCGCGCATAATGTTCGGCATTGCAAGGCGTGTTCCTCCTCCGAATAATCCAAAGAAGATTGTGAACACCAGGATAGTGTCCGGCTCTGCAAAATAAATTCCACATTCCACCGTAGAGAGAATAAAATGTACACAAGTTCAATCTGCTGACGTATTTCGCGGCGACGTCACGCCACTACCAAGCCTTTACTTGAATCGTTTTTTATTATACCACCTCAGCGCGTTTAGCGAAGCGGTTTCCTTGGCATGTCTTGTCAAAGCAGAGATCATGTTCCCCTTATTCCGGGATTCTCATCAATACGGACGTGGGTAACCCAACCGCGTCATTGATGGTGGCGCTTTGGAGATAAGCGAGTTTTACCAGGCCAGTGGGGACGCATAGTCTTCGCCCGCCTATATAGAAGGGATAAGGATTCACCTTTTCACCTACGCCTTCTTCCTCCTTTGCTTATCCATCTCCGCGCACTCGAGCTCCAGCGCCCAAGTTCGTGCATCTCGCCTCGTCCTTCTCCAACCATGTCCGGAGCGGGAGGCAAGTGGTTGGCCTCCACCGTTAAGGAGGAGCACATCACCAAGCTGCGCAGCGCCGGATACCTTTCCGGCGACGTCGCGCACCGGCTGCCCAACAAGGGGCAGCTCATCCCCACCCCCAGGCCCCATGAGAGGGTCGTTTTCCTTCCCCACTTCCTCCGCGGACTGGGCTTTCCACTTCACCCCTTTGTCTGGGGGCTCATGTTCTACTACGGCCTGGATTTCCATGATCTGGTGCCGAACTTCATCCTCAACATCTCGGCGTTTATCGTCGTGTGCGAGGCCTTCCTCTGCATCCAGCCCCACTTCGGCTTGTGGCTCAAGACCTTCAATGTCAAGCCGAAGGTAGTGAAGGGCACTCAAGCGGAGTGCGGAGGCGCCATGTTGGGCAATATGCCCAACGTCCTTTGGTTCGAAGGGGCGTCGGGGTGGCAGTCGGGGTGGTTCTATATCACCGAGCCGCACGACCCTACGTGGGCGGCGGCCCCCGAGTTCAGATCTGGTATCCTTACGCAGCTCACCTCCTAGAAAGAGAAGGGCTTGCTGTGGGGCAATTTGAAGGAGCTGACGGGACTCCAAGCCTGTATCCAGAAGCTGGTGAACAAGAAGCTCAGGCTTGTTAACATGGTCCAAGTCATGCTCGTCCGCCGGATTCTCCCATGCCAAGAACGGGCATTCAATCTGTGGGAGTTCGATCCGGAACAGCACCAGGCATTGAGCGGGCTCTTCGACACGACGTACGAAGGCGCCTGGAGGGTGCTGTTTAAGGGCGCCGAAGCCCCCGCATCCGCGACAGAAGATCGCGGATTTCACTCGCAGCGTCCAGCTGACGAGGTAAGTGATTCTACCCGTTTACGGGACACTTGTTGTTAATAGTTCGACCCTAAGCGGATTTCAATCTCCCTTTTCCTTTGACAGGAATGGATGAAGAAGGCCGAGCAGCTCATCTGCCCGGCTCCCATGCCAGAAAACCCAGTAGACGCCCGTCTAGCGGGGCTGCTGGTTTCGGCACCGCATGTGGTGCCGGAAAAGAAGGCCAAGAAGGTGGCCACGGCTACTCGAAAGAGTTCCCGTTTTCAGGTCTCCGACGACTCCGAGGCGGATTCCTCCCCCGAAGACGAGGATGAGGAAGAAGACTCTCTCCCAGAGGCGGGAGAGAGGAAGAGGAAGGCTTCCCCATCAGGGGAGGCCGAAGGGTCCAAGAGGGGAAGAACTATTCCCCCGGACAGCTCTGCCAACACCAACGTTGGCAGCGAAGAGTGGCCTTCAAGGGCCAGGCCTCCGGCGAGATTGTAAGTATCCGGATTCTTGAATGATTTATAATTTTTCTTTTGTGTCACATAGTGTCCTTCTAATGCCGCATACTGCCTACAGTCCGGCCGACGATGATCTCCCCGCTTCATCGAGCGGGTCGTTGGCTCCGTCGGATGTGGATTCCATCCCGACTGCCTCCACCCCTCGCGCCGCTGAGGACGCCAAGGTGGGATCCCAGGAAGGGACCCATCAGGAGGAGGCTCCGGAGGCGCTGCAAGGCAGCCTCCCGGACTTTGCGCCGGACTCCACACTAGAACCCGCAGTGGTTCCGGAGTCCGGCAGGCAGCCCCTTCGCAAGAAGGGCAAGACCGTGACGCCGGCGGCCTCCGTCCAACTGGAGGCGCCGGACAACTTGCCGGAGGCGCTCCAAGGCGCTTCCATCGAGGAAGAACACCGCACTGTTATGAGTGCGGTGATTCAGAAGGTTCAGCTTGCCAAGAGTGGGCTGACCGAAGCCTGCAGTAGCCTTCTAACAGGCTTTGAGGTAAGAAGTTAAAATTATGTAATGTAATACCGCATAGACAGTAGCCCCTGATGCTCAGTTCGGTGTTCGGAAAGAAAAGCCGGACTGAGGATCTAAAAAGATATAAGCAGGGTTGCTAAAAAGTATGTCAATATGGGTTTGCAGGCTGCGCTGCTGACCTCTGCCGCACTGACTGCGGAGGTCGGTGCATTCAAGCAGGATCTCGAGCGGTCCGAGCAAGAGCTCGGCCGTGCCAAAAAGCAGCTCGAGGACAAAGAAGGTGAGTAACACCACTTTGAATATTTACCTTACAGAAAAGGATTTAGGTTGCAAAAAATAACAAGGATAACATGGGCACTGCAGGGGCCACAAACGAGGTGGCAGCCCTGAAGGAGGCTGTGTCCGCGGCCGAACGCAATGCGGCCGCGGAACGGGCAGAGCGAGAAAAGCTGGAGGCGCGGGTGGCGGAGGTGCGGCAAGAGCTCCAGGCTCTGATGGAGAAGCATGAGAGTTTGGAGCGCGACTCAAAGACTCGAGAGTCCAAGCTTGCCTCAGCTCTCGAAAGTGCCAAGTACGCCAAGGCCGAGGCCCATAAGGCCCTTCAGGAGGTTGAGGATGTGAAGAAAATAGCGGCGGGTAAGGCATTTTTCATGCAAAGCAAGCATGTTAATGTAAACTACCTGACACTTACCCGAATTTGGAGCTCTCCAGGGGCGTTTGCAGATCTGCCTCGCAGTGTATCCGAAGCCGCTGCATTCTACCGTGGCGAGGAGGGGAGCTCAGCGGAGAAGGTCTTCTGGTCTCAGTACGCTGAGGCCGGCCATTCGGTGCCCCCTAGTGACCAGCTGAAGCAGCTGGTCGAGCTCAACAAGGTAGCCGAGCAGGCCATGAAGGGCCTCGTAGTCTGGCTGTGGCCTGGAGAGGCCATGCCTAGGAGCTACTTCGGCCTTGTGCGGTGGCTGGTGGATGCATGCCCCTGGGTGGAGGTCGTCAAGCGCTCCGCCTGTATTGAAGGTGCTCGTCGGGCCCTTGCCCGCGCAAAGGTGCACTGGGGCAAGCTGGATGCGGAGAGGCTCATCACTGACGCGCCGCCAGCAGGCAAGGAGTATCGTACGCCTGAAATGTACTATAAGACTGTCCTGAAGGGTGCCCGCAAGATTGCGGATGAGTGCCCCAAAGATGTAATTATTGAGTAAACTCGCTATGTATTATCCTGTGCGCTGAAAACTTTGTTCATATGCGCTAAGCAACGCTTGTTTAATTTAAAATATTACCTTCTGTGCGGCCATTTATAAAATCTGAGAGATGGCAAGTCGTCGGCTTCAGCCCCCATGCCACTAGTGCTGGGGTGTTCGGGATAAACTTGAGCACTCTTGTTCCCATTTTTGGGTCCATCTAGGGAGGCGCTCAATCACAACGAACAAGGCAACCGGACTTATAATGCTTGAACACTCTCACTTAGCCATAGAATTCTACAATTTTAAATTTCGGCGAAGCCCCTGGTATTCGGAAGACCGAATTCGGGGTGCTATCCACGCCTTCGTTGGACATTATCCGGTACTTCGCTCGAAGCGGCATAAGTCTGTAGGGACCCGAAAAGACCTCTCGAACAGCGAGCAGTCTCTCGCCTTATCATGCCAGTCAGTTTTAGCTTTCTCCACTGAGGCACTCGCCCAGCTCAACCGGGGCGCAGTCGCAGTGGTTCTCCCAGTGCCACCTTAGCCGACAGAACAGAACGTAAGGCACCGAAACGTGGGAGCCGGGCAAACCCAACTATTGACCCAAGACATGATTCGGAGACGATTCATATAGTGCTATAAGTTCGAGGTGCCGCACTTGTGAAAGTGTTCGGACTTATCACACCATAATGCGGGGAACATAAGCCCCTGGTGTATTCGGCCGTACCAAAATATATGGGTGCAAGATGTCATTAGTGAACATATATGTAAAGTAATGCAATTACAAGCAAAAAGTGCTGCATTATTTATTCAAGGAATTCTGCTGTGAGTGCGGAATGATAAAAATAGTGCGGTAAGCAAGGGATTGGACTAAATAAACATGTCCCCCTCCAGGGGTGGGCTGCGGACTGGTGTATATAATCGAATTTAATGCTCGTAATGGAGACCACCTGAGTGTTCGTCGCAGCCTTTTTCCCTCCCTGGCTGTTGCATCGTGAGTTCGGCGGGTTCGCCGTCGGACAGGGCCTCTGGTGAACGGAGTCCTGTGTATATAAAGAAGGAAAATAAAAAAAAAGGCGACACACTTGTGATCCCTTGGTGTGGTTGAGCCGCACTCTGGGTCTGTTGTGGTCGTGCCCCTCCCCCTAGGCCCATGGTATCTCCAGAATGTAATGATGTACGCGGACGTTTGGTCTTGCAATCATGCGAGGGCTGGGGTTGGGGCCGCATTGCTATGCGTGCTCAGAACGTGCTAGGTGGTCTTGGTTGATGTTGCTCCGGGCACGTTTGGCTGTGTCTGGTCGTTTAACGGCCGGACTCGAAAATTGCCTTAGAAGGCTGCTCTGTACTTCTGCCGCGAGAGCCACTGTATGTTCCTCCGTTCGAAGGGAGCGTTCCGTATTTCCGTTGACCGTGATGACTCCACGAGGGCCTGGCATCTTGAGCTTGAGGTATGCGTAATGCGACAGCGCGTTGAACTTTGCAAACGCGGTTCGTCTGAGCAGAGCGTGATAGCCGCTGCGGAACGGGACTATGTCGAAGATTAACTCCTCGCTCCGGAAATTATCCGGGGATCCGAAGACCACTTCCAACGTGACTGAGCCTGTACAATTAGCTTCAACACCTGGTATGACGCCTTTTAAGGTCGTCTTTGTAGGTTTAATCCTTGAGGGGTCTATGCCCATCTTGCGCACTGTATCCTGATAAAGCAGGTTCAAGCTACTGCCGCCGTCCATCAGGACTCTCGTGAGGTGAAATCCATCGACGATTGGGTCTAAAACCAATGCGGCGAATCCGCCATGGCGGATACTGGTGGGTGGTCCCTTCGATCAAAGGTGATCGGGCAAGAGGACCATGGATTGAACTTCGGGGCGACTGGCTCCATCGCATATACGTCCCTTAGTGCATGCTTCCGCTCCCTCTTGGGTATATGGGTTGCGTATATCATGTTCACCGTCCGCACTTGTGGGGGAAAACCCTTCTGTCCTCTACTGTTCGGCGGCCGGGTCTCTTCCTCGTCGTTGCTATGCAGCCCCTTGTCACTGCTTTCGGCAATTAATTTGCCTGCCTGCTTGAATACCCAACAATCTATGTTGGTGTGGTTAGCTGGCTTTTCGGGGGTGCCATGTATCTGGCATGGGCGGTCGAGTATTCGGTCCAAATTGGACGGACCCGGAGTTGTTCTTTTAAATGGCTTCTTCCGCTGACCCGGTTTAGACCCTCGGAATCTGGCGTTGACTGTCGTATCCTCCTTGTCGTCGCCGTTAACGTGGCGTTTATTTTTGCTTCGACGCGACCTGCCATTGTGGTCCTTGGTATCCGGACTGCCAGAATTTTTACTGAGGTTGTTGCTGCAAGCTACCCAGCTGTCCTCTCCCGCACAGAAGCGGGTCATTAGTGATGTGAGGGCTGCCATGGATTTCGGCTTTTCCTGTCCTAGGTGTTGGGCTAGCCACTCATCGCGGATGTTATGTTTGAAGGCTGCGAGGGCCTCTGCATCCGGACAGTCGACGATTTGATTTTTCTTTGTTAAGAACCGTGTCCGGAACTGTCTGGCCGATTTGTCTGGCTACTGAATTATGTGGCTTAGGTCATCGGCGTCTGGTGGTCGCACATATGTGCCCTGGAAGTTGTCGAGGAATGCGGCTTCCAGGTCTTCCCAACACCCAATTGACTCTGCGGGCAAGCTGTTAAGCCAATGCCGAGCTGGTCCTTTAAGCTTGAGTGGGAGATACTTGATGGCGTGGAGTTCGTCGCCGCGGGCCATATGGATGTGTAGGAGATAATCTTCGATCCAAACCGCGGGGTCTGTTGTGCCATCGTAGGATTCAATGTTTACGGGTTTAAACCCTTCAGGGATTTGATGATCCATTACTTCGTCAGTGAAGCATAGCGGGTGTGCCATGCCTCTGTATTGAGCAATATCACGACGTAGCTCGAGTGAGCGTTGTCTGCTGTGTTCGGCCCGGCCGGAGTTATTATATCCGGCACGACGGTATTCGTCGTGGGTCGTTGGGCGTCCACGTGATCCGTAGATGGATCTGGATTGCCTTGCATTGTCCTCCAATATATCTCGCAGGTCCGACGCGTTCCCTCTTGGCTTCGTACTTTTAGAGCGATGCCGGGGTACGGTCTTGGTGGAGGGCCTGGATGCCTCTCTGTCGCAACCACGGGGTGGTCGGTCGGCCGTATTGTGCGCTGGTGACGAAGGTATGTATGCTTCCTCCTCTAATCGGGGGAGCAACTTGCATTTTGGGTAACTCTTGGAGGGACGTTCGAGTTCGTACTCTTTGGCCGCGAGGACCTCGGTCCATCTGTCGGCCAGCAGGTCTTGATCAGCTTGAAGCTGCTGTTGCTTTTTCTTTAGGCTATTTGCCGTGGCGATAAGCCTGCGTTTAAAACGCTCTTGTTCGACGGGATCCTCTGGCACGACGAATTCGTCGTCGTTGAGGCTTGCCTCGTCTCCGGAGGGAGGTATGTAATTATCATCCTCGACCTCTTCGTCTGCCGCTCTCTCGTGAGGGCTTGCTTCTGCATCCTCCTGCGCTGAATCTTGCTGGAGGGGGTTGTCTTCGACACTCTCTGGGGTGTTATTATCTCCGGTGCCGGAATCTCCATTCTTGCTATGGCGGGATTTAGAGCGGCACCGTTGACGTCGGCGCTTGGGCTGTTTCTTTAAGGAATCTGCCTCCGCTGCTTCTTCGCCGTCCCCGTCTTTTGGGGTGTCCACCATGTATATGTCATATGATGAGGTGGTCTTCCAGTGCCCTGTAGGCGCTGGTTCTTGATCGTCTCCAGCATCGTTGTCCATACCGTCGATGTCTTCGGAGTCGTAGTCTAGCATGTCGGTTAAATCGTCGACAGTGGCTACAAAGTGGGTGGTGGGTGGGTTTTGAATTTCTTCGTCGTCCGCATCCCAACCATCCTGGCCATAATCCGGCCAGGGCTCTCCGGATAGCGAGAGACATTTTAGCGAATTTAGGATGTCGCCAAAGGGTGAGTGTTGGAAGATGTCCACGGCAGTGAACTCCATGATCGGCGCCCAATCAGATTCGATTGGCAGGGGCGCAGGAGGTTCGGAGTCCGGCAGGGAGTCCGGCACCTCGGAGTCATGAACTTTACAAGGGACAAGGTTAGTGTTCGGCTCCATCGCCGTGGCAGTTGCAGCCCCCGAGGCGGTGTCCAGCCACCGGTCCTCGATCTGCGCGATCGGCTCCGAACTAAGGGTCGGAGCGGATTCATGTGCGGCCACCAAGGCATTGTCTGGTGGCGGAGCTAAATCATGCCCATCATGGCAGCGCGGCACGCTCGGCTGCGGCTCGAGTCCGTCGAAGATCAAGTCCCCGCAGATGTCGGCCGTGAAGTTTAGGCTTCTGAACCTGACCTGATGGCCAGGGGCGTAGCTTTCGATCTGCTCCAGATGGCCAAGTGAATTGGCCCGCAGTGCGAAGCCGCTGAATACGAAGATCTGTCCGGGGAGAAAATTCTCACCCTGGACGGCGTTGTTGTTGATTGAAGGAGCCATCAAGCCTATCAGTGACGACACAGAGGAACTCTCAATGAAAGCACCAATGTCGGTGTCAAAACCGGCGGATCTCGGGTAGGGGGTCCCGAACTGTGCGTCTAGGCGGATGGTAATAGGAGACAAGGGACACGATGTTTTACCCAGGTTCGAGCCCTCTTGATGGAGGTAAAACCCTACGTCCTGCTTGATTAATATTGATGATATGGGTAGTACAAGAGTGGATCTACCACGAGATCAAGGAGGCTAAACCCTAGAAGCTAGCCTATGGTATGATTGTTGTAATGGAGGTTGTCCCCTACGGACTAAAGCCCTCCGGTTTATATAGACACCGGAGAGGGCTAGGGTTACATAGAGTCGGTTACAATGGTAGGAGATCTACATATCCGTATTGCCAAGCTTGCCTTCCACGCCAAGGAAAGTCCCATCCGGACACGGGACGAAGTCTTCAATCTTGTATCTTCATAGTCTTGGAGTCCGGCGAACAATGATAGTCCGGCTGTCCGGACACCCCCTAGTCCAGGACTCCCTCAACCCCCATTAATAATGCCCTTCAAACAGTTTATGTGTGACCGTGGAGTGGTCGTAGCTCCCAAACTGAAAGTTGTATCATGATAAAGGGCATGACATGAAATAGCAACGTCAGGCGAGCTAAGTGTTCCACTCTCCTACCGTCCAATCAGACACTTCCCGACAAATAATGAATAATACCGCAAAATGGGAAAAATGTAAGCTAGCAACTCTAGCCTCGGAAACTCCTCTCAACTCCCCCATAATTACTTCGGATATAAAATCTGCAACGTCCCTAGGATGTGGTTCAAGGAGTATGCCCTCACTTGGAATCAAGCAAACCTCACAGAATCCCTCCAATGTCATCTCCCTAGGAATACCGTATAAACGGAATGACACCATAGGTATTTCTCTCCTTGCATGAAAATGAAAGTTTTGCACAAAATTATTAGTGAGGAGGAGCTATTGGCCACACTTATCTTCAAGGAAGGGAATGATGCTGGCATGGTTCGCCAAATAATAGAAATCCTCGAAAATTCCCGCATCCCTTAAGAATGTGTGACACGGACACTCACACAGTCACACCTCGGTCGCACGAGGAAGATTGTACTTGGGCTTTGGGGTTTCCTTAGGACCCTAGCTCGAAGATCCTCTCAACCTCCACTTGAGCATTTTCTTTTTCTCTGAAAATTTGTGAAATTTTTAGTACCTCAAAATAAAAGTGAACAAAACTTAATAAAATTGATAGCAACTACTCCCACAAGTGCCTAGAGTCTATATCGTGCATGAAAACTACTTTGGACCATATAAATTCAACATGCAGGCTCAAATACATGGTTACCACAACAGCAAAAATTTGTGAAGTATAAAGAACTAGAACAAAAACTAATTGGACCATTAGAGGAGTCACATACCAAGGAGTAATTCTCCAAAATAGTTTCAGAGACGGAGTTCCAAGCAAGGAGGTCAAAATTTGCAGGAGAATGAGCAAGAACACGGGTTTGAAAGCTATCACTACTAGGGAGAAGGCTATAGGTAGATGGTTAGTAGTAGAGCTGGGTCAGTGCCCCACGCTACTGTCAACTAGCAGTAGTGATGGTGGTCGTCCCGTGCTACTTGTACAGTATTGCAGTAGCGCTAGCGTGCTCAACAAGTGCTGTTGGGCCTAAGGTGCCGCCCGAGTGGAGCTGTTGTAGCAGAGCTGGCAATAAAAGCAGCGCTACTACTGTCGGTGTCAAAACCGGCAGATCTCGGGTAGGGGGGGGCCCAAGCTGTGTGTCTGAGGATCAATGGTAACAATGGAGAAGGGAGACACTATTTACCCAGGTTCGGCCCTCTTAATGGAGGTATTACCCTACTCCTACTTGATTATATTCAAGGTGTAGGGATTACAAGTTGATCTACCTCGAGATCGATTCGGCTAACCCTAGATAGCTATCCTAGCAATATTGTGATCCTGCCTCTAATCTAACCCTCCAGTTTATATAGACACCGGAGGGGCTTAGGGTTGTACAAAGTCGGTTTTACAGAAAGGAATAAAATATCTGAACACCTATACTTTCCATCCACGCATGTGAGAGTCCCCACCGGACACGAGAGATAATCTTCTGTCTTGTATCTTGACGGCCCATCAGTCCGGCCCACATCAATAGACTGGATGCCCGAGGACCCCCTAGTCCAGGACTCCCACAGTAGCCCCTGAACCTGTCTTCAATGATGGTATATTCGGTGCTAAGATTGTCTTCGGCATTGCAAGGCGGGTGAGGGAGTTCTGTATTAGGGGGTCCTCGGACAGCCGAACTATATGCTTATGTCGGACTGTTGGACTATCAAGATACAAGATTGAAGACTTCGTCCCGTGTTCGGGTGAGACTCTCCTTTGCGTGGAAGGCAAGCTTGGCAATTCGGATATGTAGATTCCCTTCTCTGTAACCGACTCTGTGTAACCCTAGCCCCCTCTGGTATCTATATAAACTGAGGGTTTAGTCCATAGGAGAACAACAATCAAAATCATAGGCTAGCTTCTAGGGTTTAGCCTCTATGATCTCATGGTAGATCAACTCTTGTAATACTCATATCATCAAGATCAATCAAGCAGGAAGTCGGGTATTACCTCCGTAGAGAGGGCCTGAACCTGGGTAAACATTGTGTCCCCCGCCTCCTGTTACCATTAGCCTTAGACGCACAGTTCGGGACCCCCTACCCGAGATCCACCGGTTTTGACACCGACATTGGTGCTTTCATTGAGAGTTCCACTGTGTTGTCACCATAAGGCTTGATGGCTCATTCAATCGTCTACAGCAATGCGGTCCAGGGTGAGGTTTTCATCCCCGGATAGATTTTCATACTCGGCGGCTTTGCACTGTGGGCCAACTCGCTTGGCCATCTGGAGTAGATCGATAGCTATGCCCCTGGCCATCAGGTCAGGTTCGGAAGCCTGAATTACACTGTCGACATCCGCAGAGACTTGATCTCCGACAGATTCGAGCCCAAGAAAGGTGTGCCCTACGGTCGCGATGAGCATGACTTAGATCTGCCATCGGACGCTGTTCAAGAGATCACACCTGCAGCTGCCCTGGCTTTAAATCTGGAGCAGATCGTGCCGTCCAAGGACGGGAGGATGGACTTCGCCACGGAGGCCACACACTCTGCGACGATAGAGCCAGACACAGATTTCGCTTCCAAGGAGGTCTGTGTCATCGGACGCTCGGACTCGTCTCCGTCCATAGGCTCCGAACCACACGCATCCATGCCCATCGGATCTGACTGGGCACCGATCATGGAGTTTAGCTCCGCGGATATCTTTCAGCACTCACCCTTAAGCGACGTGCTAAACTCATTAAAATCTCTCTCCCTGTCAGGAGACTCTTGGCCGAACTATGTTCGGCTTGATTGGGAAGCGGGCGATGAAGGAATTCGTTACCGACCCACCATAAACTTAATAGCCACTGTCGATGACTTAACCGACACGCTTGATTTTGACTCCGAAGACAATAACGACATGGACGATGATGCCGGAGAAAAATGGGAACCACCATCGCAAGGGCGCTGGAAAGCCACCTCTTCATATGATATATATATATGGTGGACACACCCAAAGAAAACAATGGCGATGATGCAACAGAGGATAATCCCCTCGAGAAGCAAACAAAGCGCCGACATCAGCATCGACGCTCTAAAGCCCGCCATAGCAAGAACAACGATACCGGCACAAGAAAGAATAGTACCCCGGACGATGCTAAAGATAACGACGACCCCGTAGACCCAGCAATGGAGCAGGATGAGCCAGGGGACGGCGAACACAGTCCGACGCCGCTGTCCGATCAAAGTGATGCCGAAGACAAAACTTATAAACCTGTCTCCGAAGAGGAGAACAGTCCGGATGACGATGCACACATCATCCCAGAAAAGCACTTGGAACAAGAGAACCTCCACAAAAGGCTTATTGCTACCGCGAGGAGCCTGAAAAAGCAGAAGCAACGACTTAAAGCCTCGTAGGTTACGCTCAACCACAGATGGAAAAAAGTTCTCGACACTGACGAAATATACGGCGGTGATCGCCACACAAAGAGCTACCCAAAGCGCAAGCTACTTCCCGAATTCGATGACGAGGCTATAGAGCCCATCCCGCTAAAAAACAATACGGCCGATCAGCCGGACTGACCACCCCATGGCCGGGACAGAGCGGCTAACGACGCCACACACAAATCAGCACACGACCTACGTGAGCAACTGGACAAAAGAGCTAGTACTACCAGGTCCATCTATGGATCTAGGAAACGCGTCCCTACGCAGGATCACGGCCGCTGAATTGACTATACTGATCAACTACCAGCTCAGAATCAACACCGAACACTACAGCCGTCGGACCCATGCCACAACACATCCAAGTACAGGGGTGCCGCACACCCCCTGTGCTTCACCGATGAGGTGCTGGATCATGAATTTCTAGAGGGATTTAAACCCATAAACATCGAGGCCTATGACGGAACGATAGACCCTGCAGTCTAGATTGAGGACTTTATTCGTCACATCCATATGGCTCGCGGAGATGATCTCCACGCCATCAAATACCTACCCTCAAGTTGAAGGGACTAGCTCGGCACTAGTTGAAAAGCCTCCCCAAAAATTCAATTGGAAGTTGGGAGGAACTCGAGTATGCTTTTAGGGCTAATTTTCAAGGGACATATGTCCGACCTCCGGATGCAGATGATTTGAGTCACATTATTCAACAACCTGGAGAGTCAGCCCGTAAACTTTGGAACAGATTCCTCACCAAGAAGAACCAAATCGTCGACTATTCGGATACTGGAGCCTTAGCAGCTTTCAAACACAGTGTCCGGGACGAATGGCTCACCAGACACCTCGACCAGGAAAAGCCGAGGACAATGGCAGCCCTAACAACTCTTATGACCCGCTTTTGCGCGGGCGAGGACAGTTGGTTGGCCCGTAGCGACACCAGTGACCCAGGCACATCCGAAATCAGGGATGGCAATGGGAAGCCGCGACGCAATAAAAGCAAGCATCGAAATAATGAGGACAGCCCAGACAACACGGCGGTAAACGCCGGATTCATGGGCTCTCGACCCGGTCAACAGAAAAAGCCATTTAAAGGTAGCAGAGATGGACCGTCCAGCCTAAACAAAATTCTAGACAAATCATGTCAGATTCATGGCACCCCCGAGAAACCTGCGAATCACACCAACAGAGAATGCTGGGTCTTCAAGCAGGTCGGCAAGCTAAATGTCGAACACAAGGGGAGGGAGCCGCAAAGTGAAGACGAGGACGAACCTCGCGAGCCGAACATTGGGGGACTAAAAAAATTTCCACCAGAGGTCAAAACAGTGAACATGATTTATGCAACCCACATACCAAAGAGGAAGCGCAAACGCGCACTCTGAGACATATATGCTATAGAGCGTGTCGCCCCCAAATTCAACCAATGGTCGTCTTGCCCGATCACTTTCGATCGCAGGGATCATCCGACTAGTATCTGGCATGAAGGTTCGGCTGCCTTGGTGCTCGACCCAATAATTGACGGCTACCATCTCACCCGAGTCCTCATGGACGGCTGTAGTAGTCTTAATCTGATATATCAAGACACTGTCCGAAAGATGGGGATAGACCCGTCGAGAATCAGCCCAAGGAGTACTACCTTTAAAGGAGTAATACCAAGCATAGAGGCCCGCTACACTGGCTCTCTAATATTAGAGGTTGTATTCGGTTCTCCCGACAACTTCCAAAGCGAAGAACTAATCTTACACATCACTCCATTCCGAAGCGGCTACCATGCACTACTCGGAAGAACAGCCTTTTCTTGTTTCAATGCAGTACCACATTACACTTAACTTAAACTTAAAATGAGTGGTCCACATGGCGTCATCACAACTAGCAGAAATACAGAGTGTTCCCTGCGTGCGGAAGAATATGTGGCGGCTCTAGAAGCCGAACCACTGAACGACCTCTCCAACCCAAGTAATAATCAGTCGTTGAGACCACGGACACGGCTAGACACGTTACCACTAGTTGTAGCAGCCCAGATAAACCTGAGCTCGATTAATGGCTATGGCCCCATATGTGGTGTGATACGTCTCCAATGTATCTATAATTTTTGATTATTCCATGCTATTATATTACACATTTTGGATGTTTATGGGCTTTACTTTACACATTTATATTATTTTTGGGACTAACCTACTAACCGAGGCCCAGCCCGTATTGCTATTTTTTTTGCCTATTTCAGTGTTTCGAAGAAAAGGAATATCAAACGGAGTCCAAATGGAATGAAACCTTCAGGAGCGTGATTTTTGGAACGAACGTGATCTAGAGGACTTGGAGTGCAAGTCAAGAAGCAGTCGAGGCGGCCACGAGGGTCGAGGATGCGCCCACCCCTACTAGGCGCACCCCCTATCTCGTGGGCCCCTCGGGCGGCCACCGACCTACTTATTCCTCCTATATATACCCACGTACCCCGAGAACATCAAAGGAGACGACGAAAAACTATTTCCACCACCGTAACCTTCTGTATCCATGAGATCCCATCTTGGAGCCTTCGTCGGCGCTCCGCTGGAGGGGGAATCAACCACAGAGGGCTTCTACATCAACACCATAGACCCTCCAAAGAGTTGTGAGTAGTTTACCATAGACCTTCGGGTCCATAGTTATTAGCTAGATGGATTCTTCTCTCTTTTTGGATCTCAATACCATGTTCTCCTCGATCTTCTTGGAGATCTAGTCGATGTAACTCTTTTTGCGGTGTGTTTGTCGAGATCCGACGAATTGTGGGTTTATGATCAAGTTTATCTATGAGAAATATTTGAATCTCCTCTGAATTCTTTTATGTGTGATTAAGTTATCTTTGCAAGTCTCTTAGAATAATCAGTTTGGTTTGGCCTACTAGATTGACCTTTCTTGCAATGGGAGAAGTGCTTAGCTTTGGGTTCAATCTTACGGTGTCCTTTCCCAGTGACAGCAGGGGCAGCAAGGCACGTATTGTATTGTTGCCATCGAGGATAAAAAGATGGGGTTTATATCATATTGCATGAGTTTAACCCTCTACATCATGTCATCTTTCTTAATGCGTTACTCTGTTCTTTATTAACTTAATACCCTAGATGCATGATGGATAACGGTCGACGTGTGGAGTAATAGTAGTAGATGCAGGTAGGAGTCGGTCTACTTGTCATGGACGTGATGCCTATATACATGATCATGCCTAGATAATCTCATAATTATTCGCTTTTCTATCAATTGCTCGATAGTAATTTGTTCACCCACCGTAATACTTATGCTATCTTGAGAGAAGCCACTAGTGAAACCTATGGCCCCCGGGTCTATCTATTATGATATAAGCTTCCAATCTACTTTTATTTGCATCTTTACTTATCTTATCTATATTACAAAATACCAAAAATATTTACCTTATCATATTATCTCTATCAGATCTCACTTTCGCAAGTGGCCGTGAAGGGATTAACAACCCCTTTATTGCGTTGGTTGCGAGTTCTTTGTTTGTTTGTGTAGGTGCGTGGGACTTTTGAGGAGCCTCCTACTAGATTGATACATTGGTTCTCAAAAACTAAGGGAAATACTTACGCTACTATTGCTGCATCACCCTTTCCTCTTCAAGGAAAACCAATGCAAGCTCAAGACGTAGAAAGAAGGATTTCTGGCACTGTTGCCGGGGAGGTCTTCACTCAAGTCAAGACATACCAAGTACCCATCACAAACTCATCTCCCTCGCATTTACATTATTTGCCATTTGCCTCTAGTTTTCCTCTCCCCCACTTCACCCTTGCCGTTTTATTTGCCCTCTCTTTCCCAATCTCTCCTCTCTCTTTCGCTTGCCTTTTTCGTTTTGCTTGTGTGTTGGATTACTTGTCGCGATGGTGCAAGATAATACCAAATTGTGTGATTTCTCCAATACTAATAATAATGATTTCCTTAGTACTCTGATTGTTCCTCTTAATGATGTTGAGTCTTGTGAAATCAATACTGCTTTGCTGAATCTTGTTATGAAAGATCAATTCGCCGACCTTCCTAGTGAAGATGCTGCTACCCAACTTTGTTGATTTGTGTGATATGCAAAAGAAGAAAGATACAGATAATGATATTGTTAAATTGAAGTTATTTCCGTTTTCACTTAGAGATCGTGCTAAAGTTTGGTTCTCGTCTTTGCCTAAAAATAGTATTGATTCTTGGAACAAGTGCAAAGATGCTTTTATATCTAAGTATTTTCCTCCCGCTAAGATTATCACTCTTAGGAACGATATTATGAATTTTAACCAACTTGATCATGAGCATATTGCCTAATCTTGGAAAAGAATGAAATTGATGATTCGCAATTGCCCTACTCATGGTTTGAATTTATGGATGAGCATACAAATTTTTTATGCCGATTTGAATTTTGCTTCTAGAAATCTTTTAGATTCAGCCGTGGGAAGCACGTTTACGGAAATCACTTTAGGAGATGCTACAAAACTCCTTGATAATATTAAGGCTAATTCTTCTCAATGGCACACCGAAAGATCTACTAGTAAAAAAGTGCATGCTATAGAAGAAATAAATGTTTTGAGTGGAAAGATGGATGAACTTATGAAATTGTTTGCTACTAAGAGTGCTCCTATTGATCCCAATGATATGCCTTTGTCTACTTTGATTGAGAATAATAATGAATCAATGGATGTGAATTTTGTTGGTAGGAATAGTTTCAGAAACAATGCTTATAAGGGAAATTTAATCCTAGACCGTTCCCTAGTAATTCCTATAATAATTATGGAAATTCTTACAATAATTCTTATGGTAATTTTAATAAGATACCCTCTGATTTTGAGAATAGTGTGAAGAATTTATGATCTCTCAAAAGAATTTTAATGCCTTGCTTGAAGAAAAATTGCTCATAGTTGCTGATATGGCTAGAAACGTTGATAGACTTTCGCTTGATGTTGGTTCTCTGAAACTTAGATCTACTCCTCCTAAGCATGATACAAATGAGTCTCTCAAAGCAATGAGAGTGTCCATTGACGAGTGCAAAGAAAGAACCGCTAGTTTGCGTGCTAGGAAAGATTGCTTTGTAAAGGCGTGTTCTTCTAGTTTCCATGAAAACAATGATGAAGATCTTAAAGTTATTGATGTGTCCCCTATTAGATCTTTGTTTTGCAATATGAATCTTAATAATAATGGGACTGGAGATGAGTCAACTTTAGTTAAAAGGTGTCCCAATTATTCGGAGTTTTTAGATCTTGATGCTAAATTTGGTAAAAGTGGGATTGGAGAGGTCAAGACTTTAAATAGCATTGAACCCACTATCTTGGATTTCAAGGAATTTAATTATGATAGTTGTTCTTTAGAAGGTTGTATTTCCTTGTTGCAATCCGTTGTGAATTCTCCTCATGCTTATAGTCAAAATAAAGCTTTTACCAAACATATTGTTGATGCCTTAATGCAATCTTTTGATGAAAAACTTAATTTGGAAGTTTCTATACCTAGAAAACGTAATGATGAGTGGGAACCTACTATAAAGATGAAAATTAAAGATCATGAGTGTTATGCTTTATGTGATTTGTGTGCAACTATTTCCACGACTCCGAAAACTTTATGTGATATTCTAGGTTTCCATGATCTTGATGATTGCTCTTTAAATTTGCACCTTGCGGATTCCACCATGAAAAGGCCAATGGGAAGTATCAATGATGTTCTCATTGTTGCAAATAGAAATTTGGTGCCCATAGATTTTATCGTTCTTGATATAGATTGCAATCTTTCTTGCCCTATTATTCTTGGTAGACCTTTCCTTAGAACGATTGGTGCGATTATTGATATGAAGGAAGGGAATATTAATTCCAATTTCCAATAAGGAAAGGCATGGAGCACTTTCCAAGAAAGGAAGTTAAATTACCTTATGAATCTATCATGCGAGCTACTTATGAATTGAGTGCCAAAGATGGCACTACTTAGATCTATCCTCGCTTTTATGCCTAGCTAGGGGCGTTAAACGATAGCGCTAGTTGGGAGGCAACCCAATTTTATTTGTGTTTTTTTGTTTTTGTTCCTGTTTAGTAATAAATTTTTCATCTACCTTCTGTTTAGATGTGTTTTTATGTTTTAATTAATGTTTGTGCCAAGTAGAACCTATAGGATAACCTATGGTGATAGTTAATTTGATTCTGCTGAAAAACAGAAACTTTGCACGCACGAAATTAGTTTTGTTAATTCACGGAAACGTGATTTTGTGTTGATTCTTTTTGTTGTAGATCAACAGATAAATTCTCCAGGACTTCCTATTTTGGTAGGATTTTTAAAGTTCCAGAAGTATTAGAGAGTTACAGATTGCTACAGACTGATCTGTTTTTGACAGATTCTGTTTTTCGTGTGTTGTTTTCTTATTTTGATGCATTTATGGCTAGTATTAAGTGGTATGAAGCATAGAGAACTTGGAATACAGTAGGTTTAACACCAATATAAATGAAGAATGAGTTAATTACAGTACCTTATGTGGTGGTTTTTCTTTCTTTCACTAACGGAGCTTATGAGATTTCCTGTTGTGTTTTGTGTTGTGAAGTTTTCATGTTTTGGGTAAAGATTTGATGGACTATGGAATAAGGAGTGGCAAAAGCCTAAGCTTGGGGATGCCCCCGGAAGGCATCCCCTCCTTCGTCTTCATTTATCAGTAACTTTACTTGGAGCTATATTTTTATTCGCCACATGATATGTGTTTTGCTTGGAGCGTCTTGTATGATATTAGTCTTTGCTTTTTAGTTTACCACAATCATCCTTGTTGTACACACCTTTTTGGAGAAGCCCACTTGATTAAAATTTATTAGAATACTCTATGTGCTTCACTTATATCTTTTGAGCTAGATAGTATTTGCTCTAGTGCTTCACTTATATCTTTTAGAGCACGGCGGTGGCTTAATTTTGTAGAAATTGTTAGTCTCTCATGCTTCACTTATATTATTTTGAGAGTCTCTTAGAACAGCATGGTATTTGCTATGGTTATGAATTTGGTCCAAGAATGATGAGCATCCAAGTTAGGTATAATAAAAACTATCATAGAAAGTGCATTAAACACTAGGATCAATTTGATGCTTGATAATTGTTTTGAGATATAAAGGTTGTAATATTAGAGTAATGCTAGTGGATAATTATGAAATTGAGAAATACTTGTGTTGAAGTTGGCAAGTGCCGTAGCATGAACGTATGGTAAAAGTTGTGTGACAAATTTGTTGCATGAGGTGCTCTTTTGATTGCTTTCCTTATGTGTGGAGGTCGGGATCGCGCGATGGTTAACTCCTACCAACCCTTCCCCTAGGAGCATGCGTAGTAGTACTTTGCTCCGAGGGCAAGTAAACTTTTGCAATAAGTATATGTGTTCTTTATGACTAATGTGAGTCCATGGATATACGCACACTCACCCTTCCACTTTGCTAGCCTCTATTGTGCCGCGCAACTTTCGCCGGTATCATGCATCCATTATTTACCTTCCTCAAAACAGCCACCATACCTACCTATTATGGCATTTCCATAGCCATTCTGAGATATATTGTCACGTAACTTTCCACTGTTCTGTTATTATGACACGCTCCATCATTGTCATATTGCTCTTTGCATGATCATGTAGTTGACATCGTATTTGTGGCAAGGCCACCCTCATAATTTTCATACATGTCACTCTTGATTCATTGCATATCCCGGTACACCGCCGGAGGCATTCATATAGAGTCATATTTTGTTCTAAGTGTTGAGTTGTAATTCTTGAGTTGTAAATTAATAAAAGTGTGATGATCTTCATTATTAGAGCATTGTCCCAAGTGAGGAAAGGATGATGAAGACTATGATTCCCCCACAATTCAGGATGGGACTTCGGACTTTAAATAAAAAAAAGAGGCCAAAGAGCCCACCAAATAAAAAAAGGGGGCCAAATTAAAAAAAAAAGAGAGAAAGGCCAAATAAAAAAATAAAAAATATATAAAAAATGAGAGAAAAAGAGAGAAGGGACAATGCTACTATCTCTTTTCCACACTTGTGCTTCAAAGTAGCACCATGATCTTCATGATAGAGAGTCTCTTGTGTTGTCATTTTCATATACTAGTGGGAAATTTTCATTATAGAACTTGGCTTGTATATTCCAATGATGGGCTTCCTCAAAATGCCCTAGGTCTTTGTGAGCAAGCAAGTTGGTTGCACACCCACTTAGTTTCTTTTGTTGAGCTTTCATATATTTATAGCTCTAGTGCATCCGTTGCATGGCAATCCCTACTCACTCACATTGATATCTATTGATGGGCATCTCCATAGCCCGTTGATATGCCTAGTTGATGTGAGACTATCTTCTCCCTTTTTGTCCTCACAACCACCACCATATACCACCATAGTGATATGTCCATGTCTTGCGCTCATGTATTGTGTAAGAGTTGAAAAAGCTGAAGCGCGTTAAAAAAGTATGAACCAATTGCTTGGCTGAAACCGGGGTTGTGCATGATGGGTGTATTTTGTGTAATGAAAATGAAGCATGGCCTAACTATATGATTTTGTAGGGATAAGCTTTCTTTGGCTATGCTATTTTGATAGGACATGATTATTTGTTAGTATGCTTCAAAGTATTATTATTTTATGTTTTAGAAGCTTTTATCTTGAATCATTTGGATCTGAACAATCATGCCACAATAAAGAAAATTACATTGAGAATTATGCTAGGTAGCATTCCACATCAAAAATTCTGTTTTTATCATTTACCTACTCGAGGATAAGCAGGAATTAAGCTTGGGGATGATTGATACGTCTCCAACGTATCTATAATTTTTTTATTGATCCATGCTATTATATTACGATGTTTATGGGCTTTACTTTACACATTTATATCATTTTTGGGACTAACCTACTAACCGGAGGCCCAACACGTATTGCTGTTTTTTTTGCCTATTTCAGTGTTTCGAAGAAAAGGAATATCAAATGGAGTCCAAATGGAATGAAACCTTTGGGAGCATGATTTTTGGAATGAACATGATCCAGAGGACTTGGAGTGCAAGTCAAGAAGCAGTCGAGGCGGCCACGAGGGTGGAGGGCGCGCCAACCCCTACTAGGCACGCCCCCCTATCTCGTGGGACCCTCGGGCAGCCACCGACCTACTTCTTCCTCATATATATACCCACGTACCCCAAGAACATCAAAGGAGACAGCGAAAAACTATTTCCACCACCATAACCTTCTGTATCTGCGAGATCCCATCTTGGAGCCTTCGACGGTGCTCCGCTGGAGGGGGGAATCGACCATGGAGGGCTTCTAAATCAACACCATAGCCCCTCAGATGAGTTGTGAGTAGTTTACCAGAGACCTTCGGGTCCATAGTTATTAGCTAGATGGCTTCTTCTCTCTTTTTGGATCTCAATACCATGTTCTCCTCGATCTTCTTGGAGATTTATTCGATGTAACTCTTTTTGTGGTGTGTTTGTTAAGATCCGATGAATTGTGGGTTTATGATCAAGTTTATCTATGAGAAATATTTGAATCTCCTCTGAATTCTTTTATGTGTGATTAAGTTATCTTTGCAGGTCTCTTCGAATTATTAGTTTGGTTTGGTCTACTAGATTGATCTTTCTTGCAATGGGAGAAGTGCTTAGCTTTGGGTTCAATATTGCGATGTTCTTTCCCAGTGATAGCAAGGGCAGCAAGGCATGTATTGTATTGTTGCCATCGAGGATAAAAATATGGGGTTTATATCATATTGCATGAGTTTATCCCTCTACATCATGTCATCTTTCTTAATGTGTTACTCTGTTCTTTATGAACTTAATACTCTAGATGCATGCTGCATAGAGGTTGATGTGTGGAGTAATAGTAGTAGATGCAGGCAGGAGTCGGTCTACTTGTCACGGACGTGATGCCTATCTACATGATCATGCCTAGATAATCTCATAATTATTCGCTTTTCTATCAATTGCTCGACTGTAATTTGTTCAACCATCGTAATACTTATGCTATCTTGAGAGAAGCCACTAGTGAAACCTATGGCCCCCGGGTCTATCTTTTATCATATAAGCTTTCAATCTACGTTTATTTGCATCTTTAATTTTCTTATCAATATTATAAAATACCAAAAATATTTATCTTATCATATTATCTCTATCAGATCTCACTTTCGCAAGTGCCGTGAAGGGATTGACAACCCCTTTATTGCGTTGGTTGCGAGTTCTTTGTTTGTTTGTGTAGGTGCGTGGGACTTTTGAGGAACCTCCTACTGTATTGATACCTTGGTTCTCAAAAACTAAAGAAAATACTTACGCTACTATTGCTGCATCACCCTTTCCTCTTCAAGGAAAACCAACGGAAGCTCAAGACGTAGCATGGTGGTAGGGCTGCCCGCATATAAAAGGGTCCATAGTTTGGCTTGACCCTATTATTACTCAATAGATTGAATTCTCATGGTTCATTAAGGATAACCAACTTTTCGCACAGTCACACAAGATTCTTTCTCCTGGGCTTTTCCTTTTTCTTTACAGATGACCATGGTGCTACACCCTTCCAGGACACGACACAACGGAGATAAAGGCGCAGACGTGCAGCAGGGCCCCATTCAAAGGTTTCTTTTTATATTAAGACCCTGTGTAAACCTTTTTTTATTGTCTCTTATTGCCTCACACCCTCCTGGTACTTAAAATGACCAATAGGGATACCGGCATTACTGGCAAGCTTATTATTCGCCAATCTAAAATGGATGTTACAAGGGCAGCAGCCAATGTGTCCTTGGGATTTATGCCCTTACCACACCTGCTCTTTCGTCACGCCGGATTAATGCACGTACCCGAAAATTCAGGGATCATTATCGAGGGTGTTACTCAGCCCAGTATATGTTGTGAAGTCCGAATACCTTCGGGAGTGTTCGGCATCGCGAGTTTGGCCTTATATGCATCAGCAATGAATCATGTCTTTGGTCAATAGTTAGGTTTGCCCGGCTCCCGTGTTTTGCTAACTTACGTTCCACTCTATCGGCTAAAGTGGCACCGGGAGAACTACTGCGATTTTGCCCTAGTTCATATGGATGAGAACCTCAGTAGAGAAAACCGAAAACTGACTGTCATGATAAAGCAAGAGACTGGTCAACCACTCAATGACCCAGCAGAATCTTCGCGATTCCTCCGCATTAATGAAGGACCGGTTTTCCGGTCACGTATGTACACACACCGTATTCAGATGAGCGCGGATATACCAGGGGCTATATAGTAGCGCCATCGTCAAACTCCTATGGCTGAGTGAAAGTGTTAAAGCTATATAGTTCGTTTGCCTTGTTCGCCGCGCTATCACCTCCTTAACGGACCAAGACGTTGGATCAAGTGTGATTACGTGCTTTGCCGAACACCCCAGCATTATATGCGTGGGGGATGAAGCTGACAACGGCAAACTTTCAGGTTATATACATATATACATAAACGGCCGCACAGGAGGCACTACAATACTTTACGGGCAAAAGTATAAATATAGCCTTTATTACCACAAGCATTGTGTTTACAATCAAGACACATGTCACTGGAACATGGTATTCTTTGAGCACTGAGCCTCTATTAAACGGGCACCTTCTAATACTTCTTCAAAATAGTGCCCGGGCGAGTCCTGGCCTCCGGGCGGACCCCTGGTTGCGATATCAGTGGCCTTCATCTTCGCCCAATACGTCTTAACACGGGCAAGAGCCATCCGCGCACCCTCTATGCACGCCGACCTCTTGACAGCGTCCATATGCGGCACAACACTAATAAATCGTTGCACCAAACCAAAATAACTATCTGGACTTGGTTCCTTCGGCCACAGATGATCCACGACAGCCTTCATGGCAAGCCCAGACAACCTATGGAGCTGGGCCCACTAAGCCATTTGCTCATTCAACAGCAGCGTACACCTTGGATTACTGAACTGCAACTAGAACAATCTTTCCACCTCATGATCTTTTTGATCTTTGAAATACTCCGTCGCATCAGCAGCACTCTTTGCTAAATCCAAGTATGCGTCTAAAGAACTCCACAGTTGATCAAGAGGGGCATACTTCGGATCGCCGAACTTCGTTCGCAATAAAAAGGGCTTCCCAGCCGCCATATCACCGGCTTGCCGAAGCTCCTCCCACTCCACTCTGATTTCAGAGCGAGTTTCTTTTGCCGCTTGCAAGGCCTTCTTTAGGTCAGCCATCTTCATTTCATTTTCCTTTTCGAGAAGCTCATATCGGCTGGTTGCATTTTGCAGCTCAAGAGCCATGTTGGCTATTTTATCCTCACTCTGACGATGAGCATCGTATTCGGCTTTTAATTCTTTGGCTGCCTTAAGGGCGGCTGCATCACTCCTCCTGGCTTGCTCCTTGGCCCGGGCAAGCTCTGCCTGAAGGATCTCCATGGCGGCAACTCCATCTGCAGTCAAAGCATACTATAAATACTAGCATCATGCTCTGCTTAATATTTGCTGACCACTCGAATATACATACCCTGTGCCTCGTCAAGCCGCTTGTTCACAAGCATGATGTCCGCATCCGCCACGACAAGTTGCCGCCTCAGTTCGGCAAATTCAGCAGTCCGGTCAGCCACCGGATCTGCAGCCGCCTGCACACAAAAGCAGCGCTATCATTACCTGAGACTATGATCCTCTGCTTGCATCGTCTGGATGGCAACCAGAGTCTCAGGGGCTACTATCTATACAAAGTACACCTTGCGTGTGCGGTACAGTCAAAAAAATATATTATATATATCACTTTGCGTACCTCAAAGCCTCTTAGCAGTCTCGTAAAAGCTTTATTCAACCCGCTTTTTGCGGATGAAATCCTCTCAACCACCGTACCCATTAAGGTACGATGTGCCTCCGAGATAGCCGCTTGCTCCAGAAGACCCATCAATGTGTCCGGTTGTACATCGAACAATCCCGGGCTTTTTCTTTTGGTCTCCTTAGGAGCCGAGAACTCCGCACTTCGGGCGGACGAAGAGTTACCTTCTGGCCTTTGGGGATTAGGAGAGATCCTCCGGGACGACACCTCAGGGTCGTCCACCTCATGAGGCGGGGAAGCAGGAGGAGGCGTTTCGCTCTCCATCATCTCTAGAAGAAGGTCCCCCAAGGACGAACATTGTTGAGAAGGGCTATGAGCCGGACTGCAAAACATATATCTCGGTTGTTATTCTTAGGAAAAGAGCGGGGCATGCTTACTAAAGTGCCTTTGTTCACTTACAGAGACCCCTCGTTTGGAAACCTCCGTTTCCAAGCCCCAGTTCCCCTACCTCATCACCGCTAGTGCCCCTACCTCATCGTCGCTCGAACCCACTGCATCATCATTGTCCCGGCTCTCCAACTCGTCCCCAACCACCCCAACCTTGTCCCGGCCACTCGTCGTCGTCTTCTAGGGCTCCAACTCCTCCTGGTGAGCTCTATATCTTACTCCTCCTGCTCTATTCTAGCTACTGCATGGCCATGGCCATGCTTTAGGTGGATGTTGTGCTCGTCTGGTAGTTTAGGTGGCTGAAAAAACTAGTTAGCAATAGAAATTTGTGTAAGCACATATTAGGGTTTTCTAGTTCATCTAGTGCTAGTTCATCTAGTGCTAGTTCATCTAGTTCATCCATTTCATCTAGTGCTAGATTGTTTTCTTTTGACCCTAGAGTTATTTTTGGAAGAAATCTTAGCAATTTGACCATTAGGGATTTTCAAAGATTGGGGAAAAACATGCAACATTGTATTTTCTTCAGACTTGGTGCAACACAACATTTTTTAGATTTTGAGTATTAGTTCTAGTGCAGCACAAGAATTTCTTACTAATTTTTTGTGTTAGTTCTGGTTCTAGTAGTGCAGCACAACATTTTTTGTATTAAGTTCTAGTAGTTCATAAACAGGAAGAACTCCTTTATGCTAAGGCGCTCCAGAGTGTATAAAACTTTGTGGATGCTCTTGTTTGACTTGAATTTTCCTCTCTTGTATATGATATATATATATATATATATATATATATATATATTGATTAGATGAAAAAGAACTTGGTGGCAGGAGTAGTAGTTGATTTCCAAGCAAAGGTTGTTGTGAGCAGCATTGGCTGACTACTTTGCACATGTTGGGAGTGGTTCGGTATGCCTAGGCAGTAGTATCTAGCTTTAGAAGCTCTATCCAATAAAGAATTACAACTAGTAGGAGGAGTACAATTTTTAGAAGAGTACTACTACATTTCTTTCTACATCTCTTTTTTTAGAGTGTACTAGTTGTATAATTCTAGTGTACTTGTTGTAAAAAACAGAGTACCTGTTGTAAAAAATATAGATACCTACTTGTGTATTTTTTTGTTGTGTTGGCACATTACATAGTGATGGTGCCACATATCTTTGCAGCGAATCTGTTTCCGAGTGGCCTATGTTTTGCCGGAATGTTGATTCATTTCCGTTCTGGAAAATTTGGGGCACTCGATTTGTCCACTTTTTAGGAAAGGTCATGCCAAAATTTTCCATGAATTTTGGCATGACTCGTGCTGAAAGTAGGACATATCGAGTACCTGGGATTTGTCAAGACTGGAATGAAACGGCATTCTGGCAAAACATAGGCTAGTTTTTATGTCCATATTCATTTCATTATAGTTTTAGAATTAAACGAGCACACTGGACTATAGGAAACATGGAGAATAACGATGAAGTTGGGGGTTCTGTTGACGCGGAAGAATGCACACCATTTCCTTGACTTTTTGGCTAGTCGCGAAGAAGAAGGATTGCATGCCCCCTTCTCATAACAGAGAGTCGTACTACCTGTACCGACACCGGTGCCAAGACCGGCACTGATAGTGGCAACCAGACCACAGAAGGTGGCAATGAAGGAGAGAAGAATAAGAGGTCCCGACGCCCAAATCAGCTCAGCACCGGAAGACTGGTGGTGACGGCAGTGCACCCAGGCCTATTTGAGCCAATAGAGCCACAAGAAGTTTCAGCGTGCTACGGCAACCAGATAGGATGCATCCTATGAGATACCGCCACCTAAATGACACAACCATAAGTAAGAAAACACATTTGGAGCGCCTCCTATTGACCAGGTTGGATGATAGATTCCATTTCCCCGGCTGGAATAACGAGAAAGAAATGTGGGACGATAAACCCATGAAGAAGATTAACACCAGAGCCCTTGGCAAGTTCAGTGGCGCATTGAGCGCCTCGAAAGGTAGGGTCAGAAAATTGATACTAAAATATAAGTTATCCATCACCGAGATAATTAAAGAGAATCCGAAGATTATGGAAGCGTACTTAGAAACATTCAGGAAGACTATCACTGCCGAAGAAACCAAGGAAAAGGCTGAGAGACTGAAGGAGCTTCAGACCAGGAACATGGGTATCCACCGCCGCAAAAGCCATGGTTACACAGGAAAGAAGCCCATGTGGGATAAGGAGGCCGCAGAACGTGAATGTTAGGGGATCCTAGACCCGTTGATAGAGTTGACCGTCTCGTGGGAGCATGATTTCATCAGGGCCCAGTTCAAGAGGACAATGAGAAAAAGGAATGGTACATGGACGGGCAGACGAGGAAAATCATGAGAATACTGGTAATTAATAGTTTACCACCTTATACTAGCTTCTGATCAAGTCGACCACATTCTAGTCACATTTGTATACGGTCCATGTTTGTTTTGTAGAGAGACCAACACAGGCGAGCAGCCAAACAAAGCGACTTGTCGACTCGGTCGTTGATGAAGTACAAGTGGGACACCCCTTTCAACTGAGCCATCAACATAATGCAGGGACACCCGAAGGACCAACGGCCGTAGTATGCTTAGACGCGTGCACACCATCGAAGACGTCGACATGTGGACGTACTACTATGGCGAGGGCCAGGAGGAAAGAAGGCAGAGAAGGAAATTCGGCCAGGTGACAATCGACCAGAAGGTGGCAGCGGTGGTCAACAAAAAAATATCTGAGGACAAGGAAGCGACCAAGGTTGAGGTGGTTCCGGAGGCAGTCCAGGCAGCGGTAGCTGCCTGCAGAATTGATTTCGCGTTTGTGATTTCTGCCATGATTCTGACTGTTGTCTCTTGGACAAAGGAAAATCCAGACAAAACGGCCTCGGATTTCCCCCTTCCAAGCTTTGTCGGGAGTAACTCGTTGAACATCATCACCCGCACTTGCTCTCACCAGAGCTCCCACACCCGCTAAAAGCAGCCCATCCTCCATCTCCTGCATGCTCAGCATGGCTTCCACATTGGCTGAGCTCGACGCCCTCCCAGTAATTACACGTCGCACCCTCATCAACATATCCATACTCTTCCATTTCCATTGCTTTTCGAATGTATGACACACCTCAAACATGTCCTCGCAGGCCGACAAAAATCTGTGCACCCTACTATACAACATCAATGGCCAGTTGGTGGATGTGGGAAAGTGTACGATAAATAAGCCCAAGGAGCGCTTGTGCCATGGTCGGCCGATGCCCAAGGACGCCTTCAGGGTTTCCGTGGCTAGTGTGAAAGCCCCCTACGAGGATTTGGCTCCTCCGCCACGAACCGGGGGAGAGGATGACGAGACCCCGGCAAAGCTGGGCCAATGCAAGAATTGGTCGTTGATATGGCCGAAGAATCTTCTTCGTGTGGAGGTGGATGGGAGCACACCAATGACAAAAGTACTGATGCAAGGTATGACCACCACCCCGCCCATGCAATTACCACTGTTTGTCCTGTTGGCTAAGAGCATACGATGTAAGGAAGGGGGTCCAACCATCGACGACACCCCATGGAAGAATATAGAAATGAGGACATGGGTGAGGATGACCCTCTCTAGTACATCAATACCGGCTAAGATGGTGCAAAACTGATGAGTCGGTTGCTATATGACTCGGCCTTGGAGCGTGAAGATGAGTTGAATGATGCACCAGAGTCGGGATGCCCTTCGGAATGCAAGAAGTCTTTGTTCATGTCCTCGCATGACACGCCTCCCGATGCAGCCACAACCCAGGGTCAACTACGTGAGGATCGTTTCATGCTACCCGACAACACTGGTGGCGTGACTCGGGAAGGTTCAGCAAGGATCAATAGCTCAACCCAAGAAGAATCAGAGGAAGAGACCAATGAAGAAAGGATATGCTGCTGCCAAAGATGCTTCTAGCAGCCAGCCGCCTCCGGCGACCAGGGTTATGGATAGTATACCGGTCAGAGGTGTGTTTTCAGTCCATGTTGCACGCAAGCCGATCCTACCTGCAAAAGTGCTAGAAGCCATAACAGGTGATCTGAGCATACTGCATGACAATGTGTTGTCGACAGAGAATAGCCTTATCGCCTTGGATGATCCAGGATACCCGCTTTACGCTGTCCATGTGTCCATAGGAACATGTTCTTCCTTTGATTTGATTACATCTTTGATATGTTTCATATGAGGCAGCTAGATTTTACCTTCGTTACATCTTTGAGATGTTTCATATGAGGCAGCTAGATTTTACCTTCGTTCGCCTTTATGTGTTGCATATGAACTACATCATCAGGAAGAAGCAAATCCCTGGAATCTCGATCGCAGACCCGTACTACATGCATGAGGGCTTCTTGGGAGAGAACCCAAAGGATTGTGAATATGCGAGGAACTACATTGTAGACTTTATGGTCGCCAATAAGGACAAGGAAATAATTCTCATGTCTTATCATCCCATGTAAGTCATTCATGCATAGCCAATATAACACATACATCCTTTCGTATATAAACTAATTTGAGGTGTACTTATTTTACGCAGCACGGGGCACTTTGTCCTCATCATTCTTTACCCGCAATTCTCCCATGCCATATATTTCGACACATCCGAGGACATACAGAAGAAAGATTACACACATATAAAGAGTGTTCTGGATAGTGCTATCCTAAGCTTTGGCTTGATGGGGGCCACAAGAAGGTCACAAAACAAATGAACGACGCGTCGTGTTTCAACCATAAGACTGACTTTTGGTGCGTCCAACAACCGACAAACCAATATACAGATGGATTCTACGTCATCCATCACATGCTGGAGTTCAGGTGGGATCAGAAACAATTCGCATGACATCTTCATCCGATGGCCATATACGCAATTGGGCTGAAAGCTTATGAGCCGTACCGGGTGATTAGCTCCAAACTAACTTCTACCGCATCCAACAAGAAATTGCACAGATCATCATGAAAGAAGTCATCGACAAGAATGGGTTGCTCCATGTTGGCCCAATACTGCGGGCTGACATCCGAACTCGCCTAGCCCTACAATGTCTGGATAGTACGCGTTTCACGAAGCTAGGGTGCACCATCCCATATTTGGAAGAATGGAACATTGAACAAATGACTTCAGTATGATGCAACTTTGTGTGATGAAACTTTGAATTTGTGCACAATGAAACTTTGTGTGATGTAAACGGTGTCGCGCTCTAGTTAATTAGTTTGGGTACCATTGTAACATCCCAAATTTCCAATTTGGAATGTTTTACAATTTTAGCTAAGCATCTATGCATATTATTTGAAATTGAGTGGCATTTGATTTTTTTTAGAGGCATTTGAGTTTGTTTGAATTTGGATTCAAATTGGCAAATGAAATTATTTCAAAAAAATGCCTGACAAATACTTGAGCCAAAGTATGAGAGGAGTAAACATGACACTCCAAAAATGTTAGAAGAAAAATATTGCCAAAAAGTTTGAATTCAAATTTGAATTTTATTTGGGATTTTCAGAAAATGTATTTTTAGTTTGAGTTTTGCCCCTGGAAAAATTTCCACATTATAGGATAAATTCCCCTGAGAATTTTGATATATATATTTCCTATAATATATATATATATATATATATATATATATTCTACTATATTTTTGTTTCTTCTTCTGTCTAATTCAAAAAAAAGGAAAATGCCCCCCCTCGAACTGGCCAGGCCGACGGCCCAGCTAGAGCCACAGCCCAGCAATAGCCGAGCCGGCCTGCCCCAGCGCCCAACGCCCGAGTCCTCTCCCCCTCGGTCGCCCGCTCGCCTCCTTCCCTCTCTCTCCCACTGACGCGTGGGTCCACCCTATCTCTAAACCCTCGCCCACGCTATGCCGAGCTAGAGCACGCAGAGCGCGCCGGCCGCTCCGATCTTCCCGTGAGCGCGTTCCGAATCCGCCCCCTCCCGCAAGTCTTTGCCCTATAAAACCCCTACACTCTCCTCTTCCGAACCCCCAAAAACCCTACCCCAACTCCCCCCATAGCTCGCGCCCTCGCCGTACCGATCTCGCTCCTGCCGCCATCGTTCGTCGCCGCCACCGCCGCCGGTGAGCCAACCCCTGCCCCCAAGCTCCTCCAACCGAACCCCCTCAACCCCACGCACCCATCTGACATCTCTTCACCACTCAGGAACCACCAAAACCGCCGCCCCAATCATCACCGCACTTCGCCGGAGCCGCAGAGCACCCGAACTTCATCGTCATTGCCCCCGTCTGCTCCAACATCCCCGAGCTCCAGCGACTCAACCACCGTCTTCGCCTCGCTCCGCTGCATCGCCCCGACTTCTCCGCCGTCGCCCCGGGCCATCGGAGCCCCTCCGCCACCGGAGCCCGGGCCGCTGCCGTCGTCTCTGTTCGTCGCCGCCGACCGCTGTAAGCCCGAGCTCCCCTTCATTGTATGATTTCCAATCTACGGTTTAGATTAGATCTGCGAAGGGGTACGGTTTTTTTAGTTATAGATCGGTTTACTTTACGGTTTATTTCTTTAGATCGGACGGAGCGGTTTACTCTGTTTAGCCCGTAGACTTTTATCCTATAAGACGCTCGAGCATTGTTTAATTCCAGCTCGCACACCTTTCGGCCCAGTAGCGCCCGTTAGTTTTTTTAGTTTTATATTTTTTGTTTGTGTTTTTAACAGGATAGTTCTATTTTTGCTTTAGCTATATCTTTTAGCTGGTTTATTGTTTTTAGTTTTTTCTTTTTTATTAGTTTACAAATTTCTTGTAGTTTCTATAGAAAATATGTTTAGCGATGTTTAAATTAATAAAAATAGTTTTATATTAATTTTAGTTAGATTAGTCTTTCTGCCATAAATTGAGCTAGAATAATTTTATTTTAGTGAATCTTTTTGCTACTGCTTAGTTTTGACCATGCATAGCAGTTGTAACTTGTTTGGGTATTTTATATTTAATTAAAATTAGTTTTAGTCGAAATCAAATTTTTCTACTTTATTTAGCTAGCTACTGTTTTCCTACTGTTCTCGTTATTAAATAATGTTATTTTTCCTATGTTATAATTTATGTTAGATTAGTTTCTATATTTACAGAAGATGAACTTTTATTTACAGTAGAATAAAAAGTTTTATATTATTTTCTTTGCTAGAATTGTTTTAGGCATAATAGGAGTTCTGTAATAGCTTTTGATGTGATTCTTTTTGCACCTAGTTTGTATGTTGTTCTCCTTTCTGTTAGTTAGCAAAACCCTTGTTTAGGTTCTGTTAAGAAATTTTTTAGTAGTATAAAACTATTTCTTAGTTGTTGCTTGAAGTGGTGAAAACCTTGCTTTGCTTTTCTTCGAGTTTTCCTTGGTTTTGGTTTGAGTGCTTGGGTGTTTTACTTTAACTTGCTGTTATGTTATGTTATGTTATACTTATTTGTGCTATTGTTTGACTCTGTAGAATTCCCAGAGTGCAAGGCCTGCTATTACGAGTCGCTAGCTTTTGAAGACCGTCAACCAGGCAAGTCATTTGATCATGTTTTACAATACCTATGATTTTGTTGCATTAGAGTTATTCCTCCCACCATGCATGCAGTAGGAGAATTTTTAAGTTGTTCTTGAGAAGTATCATGAGGTAGGATGAACCCATTCCCCTTGTTACCAATGCCCGAGATGATGTATTTGATTGATATGCTTTTCGTAGACGGGGTTGGTTGAGTATTTCATAAGGGAGATGTGAGAGACAAGATGATGGCAACCCCATGACTTCAAGCTCAAGATGGACTTCAAAATTCACTACTTGGTGGAGGACGGTTGACAGGCACCCTGGAGAAACCAGCGGATGGTCGGGATGCATGGAGAAGCGCCATGACATCTTGCGGAAAGCTTCACCCGGCCACAAAGAGACGGACGGATACCCCTTTGACTGGAAGCTTACCTGTGCAGCCGCGAGCCATTATGGGCTCTGGTTTGGTCGACCCTAGGCGTGACTCTGGCCGGACGGTGCTACGAGATGTAGAAGAACAGTAGGATTGGATGGGCACCGGCAGTGGCCTAGAGGAACTCTTCAGAAGACCCCATTTCGTTCGTCCCGTCTTCAAACACCAGGCAGTGCAAAGACTTAAAGGAGGGAACAATTCTTGCGGGTAAAGTGCACAAACCTCTGCAGAGTGAAGACCTAATCAATTAGCTGTGTCCCCGGTTATAGACAATTTGAGCCTATGGAAATTGGAGTATTTCGAATATGTCAACACTGAACTTAATAAATTAATTGAGGGGTTATTTAATAATTGGGAATGAGACATTGGCTGGTGGAACCATCTCAATAACTACCAACATTTTGTAGTAATTCCAAACAAGTCCTTTGTTGTAGGGAAAAACTGGCTTTTTCGCAAAATAGTGAAACTTAGAGCCCCACAGCCAAATTGCATATAGTGTTAAAAAATTTATTGTTGTTCTCTCTTCATGACTTGCCGGCATATTAAAAAATGCTGACCTACACGGCTCCAACGTCTTATGTTGTAGAGGAGTTTTCCAATCAGGAGTGAGGCTACAATCCACGCTTGGTGATTGCCCTATGGAGTCCGATGAACTCACTATTCATCTAGGCTTCCGCAACTTTATTTAGTTTATTTCTCATGAGTTGGCCTTCGGCTGAATTTATTATCATGTAATATAAGACTCGGTATGAGAATCGTGTAATAAATTCAGGTGTCATTGACCTTTCAATCTTTGCATCAATGTATTGTTTGTGCCAGCATGATCTTGGGATGGTACAGCTACACAGAGACTTGACCGATTTCGGGTCAGGTCGCTATAGAGATGGTATTCAGAGCACACACTGACCGTAGGACGTAACCCCTAGGATTGGAAACCATAGGAAGAGACTATTTAACTTACTTTATTATTTCTTAATTCTCCCCTGTTCATTTCTGACCTCTCTCCGATTTCAACATTCTAGATGGTCGTCAAGTTCATCCCTGTTCTGCTCCCGGAGTTTTGCCAGCCAGATGAAACAATGCTCTTCGGCAGGAGGCTGGTCCAGATCGCCAAGGAATTGAAGATTGCTCTGCCTTCAATCACCGGGACCCCTACCATGGCATTTCCGGACGATCGTCGCTTCAGGATCAAGGTGCACATACCAGGGGGGACATTCGGAAATCTCTCGGCGCCCATTGACTTCAGGTTCATTGCACCCGATTGGATCCTTGGGAGAGACATAGCAGTTCATAGTGCACTTGGACGCATACAGGAGGAATACAGGGCTGAGCTTGTTGGATCAGACCACACCATGGTTTCTCGTAGGACTGCAGAGGGAGAGACCATCCGCACCAGAAATGACGACTCTGTTCACTCATTTGCCCAAGACTTGGAGGTTCTCATCAGGGCTCTAGAGATTCATATGCGCGGTAGCATGAAGACGATCTAGAAGTTGCACCATCGTGAACTTGATCTGGAGGCTGCAGCACGTGAAGCCCACTATGAGCATGAGGATGAAGTCAAGGATTTCATGGAGAGAGTCTACAAGCTGAAGCTGGATGTGGCCACATTGGAGGAGAAGCTACATCAGGAAGAAGACCTTTTTCCAAGTGGAGATGATGGACCTCTCTTGAGCAATGACCGGGATTATGAAGAGAGCTCCACCGAAGGAAGCCACAAGAGGAGGCGCCATATTAGGGGACGCCGCACCAGAGGACGCCACACCAGAGGACGCCGTACTGGAGGACGCAAGGATGATTCATGAAGACATTTAGTCGACTACCATGTTTATTTTTATTTTTCCGTCGATCAGTTAAGCCGTTATTTTTTATTAGTCATGAGATTTTGTAATCCGAGATTGAACCATGTTTGAGATGATTGAATAAATGATTGGTGTGATTATGGTTGTGCATTCATATAGGTAGTGCTATTTTTCTCATTAGTCCCTTGTACTATTCTAATTTTCTCATCCACTCCAAAACACCAGATGCCTCCCAGATGTGACCCCGGTTTCAACTTTCCGTCGGAGCTCACCCAGCTGATCCAGCAGCAGAATGCCCTCATGCAGATGCTCATCCAGATCCAGAACAACAACAATAACAACAACAACAATCCACCACCGCCACCCCCTGTTGACAACTTCACCCGCTTCCAAAGGATGAACCTGCCAATGTTCTCTAGCAGCACTGAGCCGATTGTGGCGGATGATTGGCTCCGCAAGGTCGGAAGGGAGTTAGCCATTGCTAGATGCATAGATGCAGAGAAGATGCGCTTTGCCGCACATCAACTTGATGGACCTGCAGCTTCTTGGTGGGAGAACTACACCACCACTTATCCGGCCGCCACCATGACATGGGCTGAGTTCTAGCAGGCCTTCCGCACCGCTCATGTCTCAGCTGGAGCCGTGAGTCTGAAGAAGCGTGAGTTCCGCAACTTGCGCCAGGGGAACCATACTATGGCGCAGTACATGGATGAGTTCAGCAAGTTATCTCGCTATGCCCCGGATGATGTGCCCACATATGCCGCAAAGCAGGAGAAGTTTCTTGAGGGGCTCAATGATGAGCTGGGAATGCAGCTAATGGTGGCTACCTTTAACAATTACCAGGAGCTGGTAGACAAGGCCACCATACTTCAAGGCAAGCAGCAACAGATTGATAGCTGCAAGCAGAACTATGGCCAGGGCAAGTACAAGTCCGGAGCTCCATAGAAGCCCCGTTATGCCCCATACTCAGGGGGGCATACCCATCCCACTCATGGAGGACATAATCATGGAGGACATAACCATGGAGGGAATGGGAACAACCGCAACCACGCCAACAACTCCAAGTCAGGCAATGGAGGCAATGGCAACCAGCATTGTCCTGCCCCGGCTCAGAAGGATCTGAGTCATATCACCTGTTTCAAGTGCCAGAAGACACGGCACTATGCCACCGACTGCCCGGAGGCCAAGCAGAGGAATGGAAATGGCAATGGCAATGGAAGCTCAGCAAAGAAGCCTAACCCTTTTCCTTGTGCGCAGGTGAATCACATTGATGTGGAGGGCATCTATGATCAGCTAGAAACTATGGTTGGTAAGTTTTTATATTAAATTCACGTCCTATATTGGTACTCTCTAATTCTTGTGCAACGCATTCATTTATATCAAGGGTAGTTGTGGAAAAGTACGGGTTGCCCACTAGAACCCTTAGAAGCACTCTTCAGGTTAGTTCCCCAGGAGGAATAATGAAGGCAGGCTTAGGCTGTCGTGCAACCCTTAGCATCGGAAACCATAATTTTCCCGCAGACCTCATAGTATTGGAAACCCAGACCTTGGATGTAATCCTAGGCATGGATGGGTTGACAAAGTTTGAAGGAAACATCGATTGTGCCCGCAAGACGATTCTGCTCACCACCCCAGAGTAGAAGAGGATCAAGTATTTATCCAGACGCACCCCAATGAAGAATTAGGTGAATTCCCTCACGGGAGTTGAGGGAGTCCTGGACTAGGGGTGTCCGGATAGCCAGACTATCATCATCGGTCGGACTCCAAGACTATGAAGATACAAGATTGAAGACTTCGTCCCGTGTCCGGATGGGACTTTCCTTGGCGTGGAAGGCAAGCTTGGCAATACGGATATGTAGATCTCCTACCATTGTAACCGACTCTGTGTAACCCTAGCCCTCTCTGGTGTCTATATAAACCGAAGGGTTTTAGTCCGTAGGATGAACAACCATTACAACAATCATACCATATGCTAGCTTCTAGGGTTTAGCCTCCTTGATCTCGTGGTAGATCCACTCTTGTACTACCCATATCATCAATATCAATCAAGTAGGAGTAGGGTTTTACCTCCATCGAGAGGGCCCGAACCTAGGTAAAAACATTGTGTCCCTTGTCTCCTGTTACCATCCGCCTAGACGCATAGTTCGGGACCCCTTACCCGAGATCCACCGGTTTTGACACCGACATTGGTGCTTTCATTGAGAGTTCCTCTGTGTCGTCACCGATAGGCTTGATGGCTCCTTCGATCATCAACAACGACGCAATCCAGGACAGATCCTTGTATTCGGCAGCTTTACACTGCGGGCCAATTCGCTTGGCCATCTGGAGCAGATCGAAAGCTACGCCCCTGGCCGTCAGGTCAGATTTGGAACCCTAAACTTCATGGATGACATCCGCGGAGACTTGATCTTCGATGGATTCGAGCCACAGCCGAGCGCGCCGCACTGTCACGATGGGTATGATTTAGCTCTGCTGCCGGACAGTTCCCTAGAGGCCGCACATGAGTCCGCTCCGACCCTCAATTCAGAGCCGACCGCACAGATCGAGGACGGGTGGCTAGACACCGCCTCTGGGGCTGCAACCTCTACGGTGATGGAGACGAATACTGACCTTGTCCCTTGTAAAGCCCGTGACTCCGAGGTTCCGGACTCCTCGCCGGACTCCGAACCTCCTGCGCCCTTACCAATCGAATCCGATTGGGCACCGATCATGGAGTTCACTGCTGCGGACATCTTTCAGCACTCACCCTTTGGCGACATCCTGAATTTGCTAAAGTATCTCTCGTTATCAGGAGAGCCCTGGCCGGACTGCGGTGAGGACGGTTGGGATGCGGACGACAAAGAAATTCAAAGCCCACCCACCACCCACTTTGTAGCCACTATCGACGATCTAACCGACATGCTAGACTACGACTCCGAAGACATCGACGGTATGGACGACGATGCCGGAGACGACCAAGAACCAGCACCTACGGGGCACTGGAAGACCACCTCGTCATACGACATATACATGGTGGACATCCCAAAGGATGGGAATGGCGAAGAAGCAGCGGAGGCAGATTCCTTCAAGAAACAGCCCAAGCGCCGGCGTCAGCGGTGCCGCTCTAAATCCCGCCACAGCAAGAATGGAGGTTCCGGCACCGGAGATAATAACACCCCAGAGAGTGCCGAAGACAACCCCCTCCAGCAAGATTCAGCACAGGAGGATGGAGAAGCCAGCCCTCACGAGAGAGCGGGAGACGAGGAGGTAGAGGATGATAATTACATACCTCCCTCTGGAGATGAGGCAAGCCTCAACGACGACGAATTCATCGTGCCCGAGGATCCCATCGAACAAGAGCGTTTTAAACGCATGCTTATGGCCACGACAAATAGCCTCAAGAAAAAGCAGCAACAGCTTCGCGCTGATCAAGACCTGCTGGCCGACAGATGGACCGAAGTCCTCGCGGCCGAAGAGCATGAACTCAAACGCCCCTCCAAAAGCTACCCCAAACGCAACTTGCTCCCCCAATTAGAGGAGGAAGCATATGAACCTATATCACCAGCGCACAATACGGCTGAGCGACCACCTCGTGGCCGCGACAGAGATGACTCTAGGCCCTCCACTAGAACCGTACCCCGGCACCGCTCGAAAAGTACGAAGCCATGGGGGAATGCGCCGGACTTGTGAGACATATTGGAGGATAGGTCAAGACAATCAAGATCGATCTACGCATCACGTGGGCGCCCCATGATGGGCGACGATTACCGTCGCGCCGGATACAGCAACTCCGGCCGGGCCGAACACAGTAGACAAAGCTCGCTTGAGCTACGTCGTGATATTGCCCAATATAGAGGCGCCGCACATCCACTATGCTTCACAGATGAAGTAATGGATCATCAAATCCCTGAAGGGTTTAAACCCGTGAACATTGAATCCTATGATGGCACAACAGACCCCGCGGTTTGGATCGAAGACTATCTCCTTCATATCCATATGGCCCGCGATGACGATCTCCACGCCATCAAATATCTCCCACTCAAGCTTAAAGGACCAGCTCAGCATTGGCTTAACAGCTTGCCAGCAGAGTCAATTGGGTGTTGGGAGGACCTGGAAGCCGCATTCCTTGACAACTTCCAGGGCACATATGTGCGACCACCAGACGCCGATGACCTAAGCCACATAATTCAGCAGCCAGACGAATCGGCCAGACAATTCTGGACACGGTTCTTAACAAAGAAAAATCAAATCGTCGACTGTCCGGATGCAGAGGCCCTCACAGCCTTCAAACATAACATCCGCGATGAGTGGCTGGCCCGGCACCTAGGATAGGAAAAGCCGGAATCCATGGCAGCCCTCACATCACTCATGACCCGCTTCTGCACAGGAGAGGACAGCTGTCTAGCCCACAGTAACAACCTCAGCAAAAATTCTAGCAGTCCGGATAACAAGAACCCCAATGGCAGGTCGCGTCACAACAAAAACAAACGCCGCGTTAATGGCGATAACACTGAGGATACAGCAGTCAACGCCGGATTTAGAGGCTCCAAACCCGGTCAGCGGAAAAAGCCATTCAAAAGAACTACTCCGGGTCCGTCCAATTTGTACCGAATACTCGACCGCTCTTGCCAAATACATGGCACCCCCGAAAAGCCAGCTAATCACACCAATAGGGATTGTTGGGTATTCAAGCAGGCAGGCAAGTTAATTGCCGAAAATAGTGACAAGGGGTTGCATAGCGATGACGAGGAAGAGACCCGACCGCCGAACAATCAAGGACAGAAGGGTTTCCCCCCACAAGTGCGGACCATGAACATGCTATACGCAACTCACATACCCAAGAGGGAGCGGAAGCGTGCACTCAGGGACGTATACGTGATGGAGCCAGTCGCCCCAAAGTTCAACCCATGGTCCTCCTGCCCGATCACTTTTGATCGAAGGGACCACGCCACAAGGATCCGCCATGGCGGATTCGCCACAATGGTTTTAGACCCAATCGTCGATGGATTTCACCTCACCAGAGTCCTGATGGACAGCGGCATTAGCCTGAACCTGCTTTATCAGGATACAGTGTGCAAGATGGGCATAGACCCCTCAAGGATTAAACCTACAAAGACAACCTTCAAAGGCGTCATACCAGGTGTAGAGGCCAATTGTACAGGCTCGGTCACACTGGAAGTGGTCTTCGGATCCCCGGATAACTTTTGAAGCGAGGAGTTAATCTTCGATATAGTCCCGTTCCGTAGTGGCTATCACGCTCTGCTGGGACGGACCGCGTTTGCAAAGTTCAACGCGGTGCCGCATTACGCATACCTCAAGCTCAAGATGCCAGGCCCTCGAGGAGTCATCACGGTCAACGGAAACACTGTACGCTCCCTCCGAACGGAGGAACACACAGCGGCTCTCGCGACAGAAGTACAGAGCAGCCTCTTAAGGCAATTTTTGAGTCCGGCCGTTAAGCGACCGGACACGGCCAAACGCGTCCGGAGTAACATACAACAAGACCACCTGGCATGTCCCGAGCACGCGTAGCAATGCGGCCCCAACCCTAGCCTTTGCATAATTGCAAGACCAGTCCTTCACGTACATCATTACGCTCTGGAGATACCATGGGCATAGGGGGAGGGGCACGACCACGACAGGCCCAGAGTGCGGCTCAACCACACCAGGGGCTCCCAAGTGTGTCGCTCTTTTTTCTTTTTTCTTTTTTCTTACCCACAGGACTCCGTTCACCAGAGGCCCTGTCCTGCAGTAGACCCGCCGAACTCACGATGCAACAGCCAGGGAAGGAGAAAGGCCACGACGAACACTCGGGTGGTCTCTATTACGAGCATTAAATCTGTTTAATACACCATTCCGCAGCCTACCCCTGGAGGGGGACATGTTTAATAGTCCAATCCCTTGCTTACCACACTATTTGTATCGCTCTGCATTCATGGCAGTATTTCTGGAATAAACAATGCATCGCTTTTTGCTTATAATTGCATTTCTTTCTTATATATGTTCGTTTATGACATGTTGCATCCATACACTTTGGTACGGCCGAATACACTAGGGGCTTAAGTTCCCCGCATTATGGTGTGATAAGTCCGAACACTTTCACAAGTGCGGCACCCCGAACTTATAGCATTATATGCATCTGCTACGAATCATGTCTTGGGTCAATAGTTGGGTTTGCCCGGCTCCCATGTTTTGGTACCTTACGTTCCGTTTTATCGGCTAAGGTAGCACTGGGAGAACCACTGCGATTGCGCCCCGGTTGAGCTAGGCGAGCGCCTCAGTGGAGAAAGCTAAAACTGACTGTCATGATAGGGCGAGAGCTGGTCGCTGTTCGAGAGGTTTTTTCGAGTCCCTAAAGACTTATGCCGCTTAGAGCGAAGACCGGCTTTGTCCGGCCCAGGCGTGGATAGCGCCCCGAACTCGGTCGTCCAAACACTAGGGGCTTCACTGAAATTTAAAATTATAGAATTCTATGGCTAAGTGAGAGTGTTCAAGCATTATAAATCTGGTTGCCTCGTTTGTTGTGTTGAGCGCCTCCCTAGATGGACCCAAACATGGGAACAAGAGTGCTCAAGTTTATCCCGAACACCCCAGCACTAGTGGCATGGGGGCTGAAGCCGACGACTTGCCATCTCTCAGATTTGATAAACGGCCGCACAGAAGGTAATATTTTAAATTAATAAGCGTTGCTTAGCGCATATGAACACAGTTTTCAGCGCACATGATAACATAATTCGATTCTACTCAAATATTACATCCTTGGAGCACTCATCCGCAATCATGCGAGATCCCTTCAGGACACTCTTATAATACATTTCGGGCATGCGATACTCCTTGCCCACCGGCGACGCGTCCGTCAGAAGCTTCTCAGCGTCCATCCTGCCCTAGTGCACTTTTGCACGGGCAAGGGCCCGACGGGCACCTTCAATGCAGGCGGAGTGCTTGACGACTTCCACCCAGGGACACGCATCCACCAGCCGCCGCACCAGGCCGAAGTAGCTCCCAGGCATGGCCTCCTTGGGCCACAGCCGAACTATGAGGCCCTTCATGGCCTGTTCGGCTACCTTGTGGAGCTCAACCAGCTGCTTCAGCTGGTCGCTAAGGGGCACCGGATGTCCGGCCTCAGCATACTGAGACCAGAAGACCATCTCCGTCGAGCTCCCCTCCTCGGCCCGGTAGAAAGCGGCAGCATCGGACACCCTGCGAGGCAGATCTGCAAACGCTCCTGGAGAGCTCCGAATTCGGGTAAGTAATAGGAAATTCACATTCACATGCTTGCTTTGCATGAAAAATGCCTTACTCGCCGCTATTTTCTTCACCGCCTCAATCTCCTGGAGGGCCTTATGGGCTTCGGCCTTAGCGGCTTTGGCACTCTCAAGAGCCAATGCAAGCTCGGACTCTCGAGTCTTCGAGTCGCGCTCCAAACTCTCATGCTTTTCCACGAGAGCCTGGAGCTCTTGCTGCACCTCCGCCACCCGCGCCTCCTGCTTCTCTCGCTCAGCCCGTTCCGCGGCCGCATTACGTTCAGCCGCGGCCACGGCCTCTTTCAGGGTCGCCACCTCATTCGTGGCCCCTGGAGTACCCATGTTATCCTTGTTATTTCTCTTGCAACCAAAATCCTTTTCTGTAAGGTAAAAATTCAATACGGTGTCACTCACCTTCCTTGTCCTCGAGCTACTTCTTGGCACGGCCGAGCTCGCTCTTGGACCGCTCGAGGTTCTGCTTCAAAGCATCGACCTCCGCAGTCAGTGCGGCAGAGGTCAGCAGCGCAGCCTGCAATCCCATATTGACATAATTTTTAGACCTCCTCCGTATATCTTTTTAGATCCTCAGTCCGGCTTTTCTTTCCGAACACCGAACCGAGCATCAGGGGCTACTGTCTATGCGGTCTTACATTACATATTTTAAATTTCTTACCTCAAAGCCTGTTAGAAGGCTGCTGCAGGCTTCGGTCAGCCCGCTCTTGGCGAGCTGAACCTTCTGAACCACCGCACTGATGATAGTGCGGTGTTCTTCCTCCATGGAAGCGCCGTTGAGCGCTTCCAACAAGTTATCCGGCGCCTCTGGTTGGACGGAGGCCGCTGGTGTCACAGTCTTGCCCTTCTTACGAAGGGGCCGCCTGCCGGACTCTGGAACCACTACTGGTTCCGGTGCGGAGTCCGGAGCGAAGTCCGGGAGGTTTCCCTGTGGCACCTCCGGAGCCTCCCCCTCCTGGCGGGTCCCCTCCTGGGATCCCACCTCAGCATCGTCAGCATCACGAGGGGTGGAGGCGGTCGGAAGGGAATCCATATCCGACGTAGCCAAGGACCCGCTCGACGAAGCAGGGAGATCGTCCTTGGCCGGACTACAGGTTGTATGCGGCATTAGAAAGACACCGTGTGGCAAAAAGAAAAATTATGAATCATTCAGGAATCCGGATACTTATGATCTTGCCAGGGGCTTGGCCCTTGAGGGCCACTCCTCGTCGCCGTCACCGGCGTCGGTGGAGCAGTCCGGAGGAAGGGTCCTTCCCTTCTTGGACCCTTCGTCCTCCCTCGCTGGGGAGGCCTTCCTCTTCTTCTCTCCCTCCGCTGGGGGGGAGTCTTCCTTCTTCTCCTCGTCGTCCTTAGGGGAGGAGTCTGCCTCGGACTCATCGGACGATGAGTCCGATACCACCTGACGCCGGGAACTCCTTCGGGTTCCCGTGGCCTTCTTCTTGGCCTTCTTCTCCGGCACCACATAAAGTGCCGGGACCACCAGCCCCGTCAAACGGGTGTCCGATGGGTCTTCTGGAAGGGGAGCCGGACAGTTAACCTGTCCGGACGTCTTCTGCCAGTCCTGTTAAAGGCATTGGGAGTTTAGATCCCACATAGAGTCAAACCATGAAAGAAATGAGTGTCCCATAAAGGATAACATAGCTCACCTTGCCGGCTGCGTGCTGAATCCGCGATCTTCAGTTGCGGATGCGGGGGCTTCTCCGCCCTTGAACAGCACCCTCCAGGCAGCTTCGTACGTCGTGTCAAAGAGCCCGCTCAGGGTCCGGTGCTGTGCCGGGTCAAACTCCCACAAATTAAAGGCCCGTTGCTGGCAGGGGAGAATCCGGCGGACGAGCATGAGCTGGATCACGTTGACAAGCTTAAGCTTCTTGTTCACCAGGGTCTGGAGACAGGACTGGAGTCAGGCCAGCTCCTTCGAACTACCCCATAGCAAGCCCTTCTCTTTCCAGGAGGTGAGATGCATGGGGTTACCAGATCTAAACTCAGGGGCTACTGCCCATTTAGGGTCACGCGGCTCGGTGATGTAGAACCACCCCGATTGCCACCCTTTGACAGATTCCACAAAGGCACCCTCGAGCCAAGTGACGTTGGGCATTTTGCCCACCATGGCGCCTCCGCACTCCGCTTGGACGCCCTTTACCACCTTCGACTTGACATTGAAGGTCTTTAGCCACAAGCCGAAGTGGGGCTGGATGCAGAGGAAGGCTTCGCACATGACGATAAACACCGAGATGTTGAGGATGAAGTTTGGCGCCAGATCGTGGAAGTCCAGACCGTAGTAGTTCATGAGCCCCCGGACGAAGGGATGAAGTAGGAAGCCCAGTCCGCGGAGCAAGTGGGGAAGAAATACGACCCTCTCATGGGGCCTGGGGGTGGGGATGAGCTGTCCCTCGTCGGGCAGCCGGTGCGCGATGTCGCTGGACAGGTATCCGGCGCCGCGCAGCTTCTTGAGGTGCCCCTCCGTAACGGAGGAGGCCATCCACTTGCCTCCCGCTCTGGACATGGCTGGAGAAGGTTGAGGCGAGATGTACGGACTTGGGCGCTGGAGCTCGAGTGCGCGGAGATGGATATGCAAAGAAGGAAGAAGGCGTAGGCAAAAAAGGTGGATCCTTATCCCCTTATATATGGGCGGACAAAGACTATGTGTCCCCACCGGCCTGGTAAAACTCGCTTATCTCCCAAGCGCCACAATCAATGGCGCGGTTGGGTTACCCACGTCCGTATTGATGGGAATCCCGGAATAAGGGGAACACGATCTTTGCTTCGACAAGACGTGCCAAGGAAACCGCTTCGCTAAACGCGCTAAGGTGGTATGGTAAAAACAATTCAAGTAAAGGCTTGGTAGTGGCGTGACGTCATGCCACAAAATACATCAGCAGATTGAACTTGTGTACATATTATTCTCTCTATGGTGGTATGTGGAATTTATTCGGAAGAGGAACCCACCTATCCTGGTGTTCACAATCTTCTATGGATTATTCGGAAGAGGAACCCACCTTGCAATGCCGAAGACAATATGCGCGCCGAACTCGTCATCATTGAAGCCTGATTCAGGGGCTACTGAGGGAGTCCTGGACTACGGGGTGTCCGGATAGCCGGACTATCATCATCGGCCGGACTCCAAGACTATGAAGATACAAGATTGAAGACTTCGTCCCATGTCCAGATGGGACTTTCCTTGGCGTGGAAGGCAAGCTTGGCAATACGGATATGTAGATCTCCTACCATTGTAACCGACTCTGTGTAACCCTAGCCCTCTCCAGTGTCTATATAAACCAGAGGGTTTTAGTCCGTAGGACGAACAAACATTACAACAATCATACCATAGGCTAGCTTCTAGGGTTTAGCCTCCTTGATCTCGTGGTAGATCCACTCTTGTACTACCCATATCATCAATATCAATCAAGCAGGAGTAGGGTTTTACCTCCATCAAAAGGGCCCGAACCTAGGAAAAACATCGTGTCCCTTGTCTCCTATTACCATCCGCCTAGACGCATAGTTCAGGACCCCCTACCCGAGATCCGCCGGTTTGTACACCGACAGGAGTTGTTCAGGAGGAAGTGCCGGTAGTGCAAGATTTCCCCGATGTGTTTTCGGAGGAATTACCTGCAATGCCACTCATAACCCGCAAGTATACGGGATAGGTGTAGCCTCTTTCGATAAGTAAGAGTGTCAAACCCAACGAGGAGCTAAAGGTAGAACATATACTCTCTCAAGTCCTATCGGCCACTGATACGACTCTACGCACGCTTGACGTTCGCTTTACCTAGAACAAGTATGCAACTAGAAGTACTTTGTAGGTGTGATAGGATAAGTTTGAAAGATAATAAAGAACACGTAAATAAAAGCTAGGGTATGTTTAGATAAAGATGCAATAAAGTAAGTATAGCGAGTGTGGAAAAGTGGTGGTAGGAGTTGTGGAATTGTCCCTAAGCAATTGACTATGTTACTAGACCGGTAATCACTATTGCAATTCTATTTGAGGGAGAGGCATAAGCTAACATACTTTCTCTACTTGGATCATATGCACTTATGATTGGAACTCTAGCAAGCATCCGCAAATACTAAAGATTCATTAAGGTAAAACCCAACCCTAGCATTAAAGTATCAAGTCCCCTTTATCCCGTACGCAACAATCCCCTTACTCGGGTTTGTGTTTCAGTCACTCACGCAACCCACTATAAGCGAATCATGAACGCATTGCAACACCCTACAGTGGGAATCCCTCACGCTTGTGCGACACGGAGGGCACAATAGGACAGCACCAATAATAAAGCATGCAACTCAAACCAATCATAGCAATTCATCAATCACCGATAGGACAACGAAAATCTACTCAGATATCATAGGATGGCAACACATCATTGGAAAATAATATGAAGCATAAAGCACCATGTTCATGTAGAGGGTACAGTGGGTTGCGGGAGAGTGGACCGCTGGATATAGAAGGGGGAAGGTGATGGAGATGTTGGTGAAGATGATAGAGGTGTTGGTGAAGATCGCAGTGATGATGATGGCCCCCGGCAGCGCTCCGGCGCCACCGGAAGCAAGGGGGAGAGAGGCCCCCTTCTTCTTCTTCTTCCTTGACCTCCTCCCTAGATGGGAGAAGGGTTTCCCCTCTGGTCCTTGGCCCCCATGGCGTAGGAGGGGCAAGAGCCCCTCCAAGATTGGATCTATCTCTCTATTTCTGCGTTTTGGAATTCTGCCCTAGCACCGTTTCCTTTATATCTGGAAATCCGTAACTCCGATTGGACTGAAACCTTCGCCCAGATCATTTTCCAAAAATTAGCTTTCTTGCAGCCAAAGAAGGGCATCAACCGCCTTACGGGTGGCCCACGAGATAGGGGGGCGCGCCCCCTGCAGGGGTGGCGTGGGCCACTCTCGTGGCCACCTCGGGCACCGTTTTGCGTTGATTCTTCCTCCCAAAAATCACAAATATTCCAAAAAAATCTCCGTCCGTTTTTATCCCGTTTGGACTCTATTTGATATTGGGTTTCTGCGAAACATAAAACATGCAACAAACAGGAACTGGCACTGGGCACTAGATCAATATGTTAGTCCCAAAAAATAGTATAAAAAGTTGCCTGAAGTATATAAAAGTTGAATAATATTGGCATGGAAAAATTAAAAATTATAGATACGGCGGAGACGTATCATCAGCCCCAAGCTTAATTCCTGCTCGTCCTCGAGTAGGTAAATGATAAAAAAGATAATTTTTGATGTGGAATGCTACCTAGCATAATCTTGATCATATAATCTAATCATGGCATGAATATTAAGACACGAGTGATTCAAAGCAATAGTCTATCGTTTGACATAAAAAACAATAATACTTCGAGTGTACCAATAAAGCAATCATGTCTTTTCAAAACAACAAGGCCAAAGCAAGATTATCCCTACAAAATCATATAGTTTGACCATGCTTCATTTTCGTCACACCAAAATGCTCCCATCATGCACAACCCCGATGACAAGACGAGCAATTGGTTCATATTTTTTAACGTGCTTCAGCTTTTTCAACCCTCACGCAATACATGAGGGCAAGCCATGGATATAGCTCTATAGGTGGAATAGAATATAATGATGGAGGTTATGTGGAAAAGACAAAAAAGGAGAAAGTCTCATGTAGCGACCCGACTCGGTAAGAGTCGAAGTCTCTGTGCTTACCGTGCTAGTCCCTGGATCGACTTGCTAGCACACACAGTACTCGATGAAATAACAGAAATAACACACATCTCTTTATTACATCGATAGTCCAGGAGCAATACATTTATTACCAAATAGGGCATATAGCCAATAACAAATACTGCGGAAGCAAAGTAGTAAATGAGTCCAACTCCACGAGCAAGGTTGAGTGTAGAACATCGACCTATCGCACCTTAATCCTCGTCGGATAAATCTGCAACGTGATAAGTTGCAGCCATATAGGTCAGTACATTGAATGTACTGGCAAGTCACATCATAAGTGTAATGAACCTACTTGTACATGCAATTTGGCTGGTGGAAAGCTCTAAGTTTAATTTTTTTTGCATAAAGCTAGTTTTTCCCTATTAGAAAAGATGTTATTCTACTACTACACATTTGCATAGGATGAGTTGGCAAACCCAACTCCATCCGTTCCCACGTTTCATTTAAATCCCAACTGTTTAATTAAAGGTGAGGAGATCTCCCAGCATTTTCACTACTAGAAGCTCAAGATGTCCGTAACCGGGGACACGGCTAATCGATTAGGTTGACACTCTGCAGAGGTTGCGCACTTTTCCCCACAAGACTCGACCACCTCCATGATCGGAAGATCGAGACATAGTCTTTCGAAAATGCTCCCCCCTTAACCCACGGACAGGCCGGTACACCTACATCCTTCTACATCTGCTAGCCCATCCCGGAAGGGGTCACACTAACTACTCAACTAAGCCAGAGCCCATATTGGCTTGTGGCTGCACACGTAAGCTTCTAGACATGAGAATACGATTGATCTCTTTGAGCCTGAGCGGACGGTCCACTAGTGGTGCACCACCATGGATTTCCCATGCGTGCCCCACTGTACTTCGCCACCATTCCATCAAGTTTCCGCCCAGGTAGTTCATTAATTATCTTAGGTCCTACTTACTACATTGTTACTCATACTTTACAATGTTCACTCCCCAATCCACGTCTACTTAGCGAAGCAACATAATGTAAAACGATGGCGACAATGTCATATGGTTCAGACCTACCTCAATGAACTACTGGGTGAAAAGCATAGTCATGCGGCATCAATTCCTACCATGCAGTCCTACCGCAAAGAACTAAGTGCATAATAAAAACATAGGTAAGGGAACATGATCAAGATGCAACTTGCCTTGGTACTGCTGGTTGAACTCTAAAGACTGAAAATATTCTGCTTCGCACTCCGGGCAATCTATCGCAAAGGAGATAAACAAACATAAACAAACATTCAAGAGAACCAATAAGAACATGCAAAGCAAAAGTCTCGGAAAAACCAACTGAACAAACATCACACTTAACTAGCATGAAAAATATTTCTAGATGCAAAACAACATAGGCCTATGGTTCAAAGAGTGATGTGAACTATAGTGCATACTATGCATACTAGTAAAATATTAATGGGCAGATTCTAGTGTGTGAAAAATTATTGTAACAAAGGTCCAGGTGATAGGGTTTGGCTACGGTGACAAAGTGCAAAAAGAATCAACTTAATCGGAGTTACGGTTTGGGAGATATGGCCATTTGAAGTCCGAATTCAAATCTGAATAAATTCAAATTTGAATCTGTCAAAAGTTTGCAAAAAGGATACCACTGGATAGATCTAAACAATACGAAGAATTTGCCGCTGGTTTCATCGAGTTTGGATCTACGGTTAAAAAGTTGTGGCTACGCGAAGTTTAGGGACTAATCTGCTAATTACAGGGACTAAACAGAGAAGAAAACTATCGCAAACAAGTCCCTGGCCACGTGGTGGCTCGTGGCTGGCCGAGCAGCGTCCGCTGCGGAGGCTATACGGCAAACGGCCGCTAACTAAGAAAACCAGTGGCGGCGGCTAACTAAAGAAAAACCGACGCTCGGTTTAAATAAAACCGGCCGGTCTAAGGGAACCGCGGTTAACCGCGTACCTCTTCGCAAAATAAAAAAAAACCGAACCTAATCTAATCTGGACCGTGCATGCTAGATCGAACGGGCGAGGGTGGGGTGGTGGCTCACAGTGGGTGGTGGTGGTGGCCGGCGATGACGAAGACGGCGGCGCGGCGTCAGTGGCGGAGGGGACGGCGGCTACGGCGGTCCTCGGCGTCGGGGAAGAAGATGGGGAGGTGCGGCGCGTCGAGGGCGTCGCGAAGGTGGTGGCGGCGTGCGTCGGCGACGTCCGGACGGGGCGGGGCGAGGACGGCGGGGCTCGGAGCTCCGGCGAGATGCGAACGGCGACGACGAGCGGTAGGGGCGGCGTGGGAAGGTGCGGGTCGGCGAGGATGGAAGAGGGGGCCTTGGCCTTTATATAGGCGAGGGGAGGGCGTCGGGGAGCAGCGGGATAAGCTCTATCCCGAGAGCTTCGGCCGGCGGGTTCGGGAGTGCGGCGGCGGGCTCATCCGAGCGGGAGAAGCGGGAGGTTGGGGAACGAGCTGACGAGCGGGGCCCGCCTGGCAGCGGCAGTGAGAGGAGGCGAGCGAGGGCGGCGCGGTGCGGTCGACCGGGCGGAAGGCGTCGGGCGCTGGGGCTGGCCTTGGGCCAAATGGCCAGCTGGGCCAGTTGGGGCGCTCCTGGGCCGAACCCAGTTTCGGTCCAGGCTGCGGTGAGTGTGTGCGTGTTTTTTTTTTTTAAACAGAACACAAAAGTGGTCATAATTAATTCAAAAGAATTAATAAAAACACCACAATAATTTATAAAATAACTATGCAATATTTAAAGCCTAATGAACATTAACTTAAGCACAGAACATTTTTAAAAATATTTCCTAATGCAATTAATGCACTTTTTGCAGATAAAAAATAAATACCAAATAAACTCCGAAACTTCAAATAATATTCAAAATAAAATTTCCCACTCTTTTATATTTTGAGGAAGTCATCTTATCCCCTCTCATTTGTTTTTCTCGAGTGGAAAATATTATTTGAATATTTTTTTTTAAAACTCCAAAATGCAAAGAAATATGATATGCATTGAATGATTCTATTAACATCCGAATTTAATAAAAAATTGGGATGTTACAAACCTACCCCCCTTAAGATGAATCTCGTCCTCGAGATTCGGGTTGGCCAGCAAAAAGGTGTGGATGGTCCTGCCTGAGATCTTCTTCTCTTTCCCAGGTAGCTTCCTCCTCGGTGTGGTGACTCCACTGAACTTTGCAGAACCTGATGATCTTGGTTCGAGTGATCCTCTCTGCAGTCTCAAGAATCTTAATAGGCTTCTCCTCATAAGTCAGATCGCTCTCTAACTGAATTGCCTCGAGTGGCACTGTATCCCTCAAAGGAATATCCGCCATCTCTGCATGACACTTCTTCAGCTGGGAAACATGGAACACATCATGAACTCCTGTCAAAGCCTCTGGTAATTCCAACTGGTATGCAACCTCTCCTCTGCGTTCCAGAACTCTATATGGTCCCACAAATCGTGGTGCTAACTTTCCCTTGACTCCAAATCTCTTAATACCTCGAAGTGGAGACACTCGAAGATATGCTCTATCTCCCACTTCATAGATCACTTCCTTGCGTTTAGCATCAGCATAGCTTTTCTGCCTTGACTGGGCTATCTTAAGTCTGTCACGAATCAACTTGACCTTCTCCTCTGAATCCCTGATCAAATCAGGTCCAAATAATTTGCGATCTCCAACTCCATTCCACATCAAAGGTGTCCTGCATTTCCTGCCATACAATGCCTCGAAAGGGGCCATCTGCAAACTGGCTTGGTAGCTGTTGTTGTACGAGAACTCTGCGTAGGGTAAGTTATCATCCCAACTAGACCCATAGTCTAGCGCACAAGCTCTCAGCATGTCCTCCAGAATCTGATTGACTCTCTCTGTCTGCCCATCAGTCTGTGGATGGAAGGCTGTACTAAACTCTAGCCTGGTACCCAAAGTTTCATGCAACTGATTCCAAAACTTTGAGGTAAACTGTGTTCCTCTATCTGATACGATGCTCCTCGGAACTCCATGCAGACATACAATCCTGGTCATATATATCTTTGCCAGCTTAGCACTTGTATAGGTGGTCTTCACTGGAATAAAGTGAGCAACCTTGGTCAAACGATCCACTATCACCCAAATGGAATCATAACCTGAACGGGTCCTGGGTAACCCCGTGATAAAGTCCATACCAAGTTTATCCCATTTCCAATCAGGTATTGGCAACGGCTGAAGTAAACCTGCTGGTTTCTGATGCTCTGCCTTTACTCTCTGACATACATCACATATTGCCACATACTCGGCAATCTCTCTCTTCATACCGGCCCACCAAAAACTTTCCTTCAAGTCCAAATACATCTTGGTGTTGCCTGGGTGTATCGAATATGGTGAGTCATGAGCCTCCTGAAGAATCAACTTCCTGATCTCTGGATCATTGGGTACACAAATCCGTTGCTCAAACCATATGGTTCCATTTTCATCCTCACGGAATCCTTTTGCTTTCCCTTTTTTCATCATTTCCTTTATCTCAGCAATACCTTGGTCCAACTTCTGGGCTTCTCTGATTCTTCCCAACAAGGTGGACTGTACCTCGAGTGCGGCAACATAACCTCTTGGAACTATTTCTAACTGAAGGTCTCTAAGCTCATCACATAACTCCGGAGGTAAATCTCCTGCTGTAAGGGTGTTAACGTAACTCTTACGGCTCAAAGCATCCGCCACAACATTGGCTTTTCCTGGATGATAATGCAGACTCATGTCATAATCCTTTATAAGTTCCAACCATCTCCTTTGCTTGAGATTCAACTCCTTCTGCGTGAAAATGTACTTCAAACTCTTGTGATCCGTGTAAACATCACAACGATTCCCAATAAGATAGTGTCTCCATGTCTTGAGTGCATGCACAACGGCTGCTAACTCCAAGTCATGCGTGGCATAGTTCAACTCATGAGGTCGAAGCTGTCGTGAAGCATAAGCTACAACTTTTCCCTCCTGCATAAGAACACCTCCAAGTCCCTGACGTGAAGCATCACAATACACCTGAAAGTCCTTGTGTATGTCGGGTAGGATTAGCACTGGGGCTGTAACCAAACGCTTCTTCAACTCTTGAAAACTGGCTTCACACTCTTCAGTCCAAACGAACTTGGTGTCCTTCTTCAACAACGTTGTCATGGGCCTTGCAATCTTAGAGAAATTTTCAATAAACCTCCGGTAATATCCTGCAAGTCCAAGGAAACTGCGAATCTCGCCAACTGTGGTGGGTGCATTCCATTCTGTGACTGACTCTACCTTGGTAGGGTCCACTGCAATCCCTTCACCTGACACAACATGTCCAAGGAATCCGACTTCCTTGAGCCAAAACTCACACTTGCTAAACTTGGCATAAAGTTGATGTTCTCTGAGCTTCTCCAGAACCAAGCGCAGATGTTCAGCGTGTTCCTCCTCATTCTTGGAGAAAACCAATATGTCATCAATGAATACCACAACGAACTTATCCAAGAACTCCATGAACACCTTGTTCATCATGCTCATAAAATAGGCAGGGGCATTAGTCAAACCAAAGGACATGACTGTATACTCATAAAGCCCATACCTTGTAGTAAAAGCTGTCTTGGGTATATCCTTCTCACGGATCTTCAATTGGTGATAACCCGATCGAAGATCGATCTTGGAGAAAACACTAGCTCCTTCTAGCTGGTCAAACAAGTCATTGATCATCGGTAGGGGATACTTGTTCTTGATGGTCACCTCGTTCAAAGAGCGGTAATCCACACACATCCTTAAGGTTCCATCCTTCTTCTCTACTAAGAGTACCGGGGCTCCCCAAGGTGATGAACTCGGGCGAATATACCCTTTCTCTAGCAACTCCTTAATCTGTTTCTTGACTTCCTCCAAATCATTAGCGGGCATCCGATACGGCCTCTTGGAGATAGGTCCTGTACCTGGCAGCAACTCAATCAAAAACTCAATCTCCCGATCTGGAGGCATACCTGGTAACTCCTCCGGAAATACGTCGGGATAATCCTTCACCACTGGTACTTCTTCCTGGACAACTCCCGTAAGAGAGTTCACCTGAGTCCTCTTAGGCTTAAGCCTGGATACATACTTGATCCTCTTCTTCTCTGGGGTGGTGAGAAAAATCGATCTACTAGCACAATCGATGGTCCCCTCATACTTGGACATCCAATCCATCCCTAGGATTACATCCAACCCTTGTGACTCTAGTATGATCATATCCGTAGGGAAAACATGTCCCCCTATGTTCAAAGGCAACTGGAAACATCCCTGACTAGCCATAGACTCGGCTCCTGGGGAACTCACTAGAATGGGTGCCTTAAGAGCTACGGTAGGCAACTTATGTCTATCCACGAATCCCCTCGATATGAATGAATGCGATGCACCAGTGTCAAAAAGAATGAGTGCTGGAAATAAATTAACCAAGAACTTACCAATCACTGCGTCAGGCTGTTCATAGACCTCTTCCACATTGACATGATTCACATGCCCCTTAGTGAAAGGATTAGGCTTCTTGCCTCCAGAATTCCCATTGCCATTTCCATTTCCATTCTGCGCCTCAGGACACTCATTGGAGTAGTGCCCTGTCTTCTTGCATTTGAAGCAAGTGATGTGACTCAGATCTTTCTTCATTGGTGTAGAAGAGTTGAAATGCTGCTGGTTGCCATTCCCTCCATTGCCATTTCCATGCTTGTGACCATGGTGGTTGTGTCCATTTCCTCCATGCTGAATGTGGCCTCCATGGTTATGATGATTCCCTCCAAACTTGCTAGTTCCTGATCCAGAACTTCCTGAGTACTGGCTATAGCGGGGTTTTTGTTGAACTCCGGAGTTATACTTCCCATGACCGTACTTTCTCTTACGATTCTCCATCTGCTGGTGCTTGCCCTCGAGAATGGTAGCCTTATCAACCAACTCCTGATAGTTCGCAAAGGTCACCACAGTCAACTGAACTCCCAACTCATCGTTTAGTCCCTCCAGAAACTTCTCCTGCTTGGCTGCATCAGTGGCCACGTCCCCTGGTGCATAACGGGCCAACTTACTGAACTCCTCAGCATACTGGGATACCGTGCGTCCTCCCTGGCGCAAGCTGCGGAACTCCTTCTTCTTCAGACTCATGGCTCCAGCTGAGACATGAGCAGTGCGGAATGCCTGCTGGAACTGAGTCCAAGTCACATTCTCCAAGGGGTATGTGGTGGTGTAGTTCTCCCACCAAGCAGCGGCCGGGCCATCCAGCTGATGGGCGGCAAACTTCACCTTCTCAGCATCATTGCATCCTGCCGTGGCTAGCTCCCTTCCTATCTTGCGGAGCCAGTCATCTGCGACGATTGGCTCCGTGCTGCTGGAGAACACGGGTGGTTTCAGCCTCAGAAAACGGGTAAGACTATCAACTGGGGGTGGCGGCGGTGGGTTGTTGTTGTTCTGGTTCTGGTTCTGAATGAGCATCTGCATAAGAGCATTCTGCTGCTGGATCAATTGCGTGAGTTCCGGCGGAAAGTTGAGTTCGGGGTCACGTCTTGAAGGCATCTGATGGGTTTAGAGTGGATGAGAAGTCAGAAGAGAATAAGGCCTAGGGAGTAAAATCATACTACCCATATGCACATGATAGCAATAAAACTTCAAATCACTCCAATTCAATTTCACTCAAAGGGGTTCACATGAACAATCAAACCTAAGGTAAGCCATGTCACAAGATTTGACAAGGTCTCACAAATGAAATAAAACTAATCGGATAACGAAACCAAATTTCCAACTCTCATGGTGGTATAAAATCTAACTCTCGTCGGATGAAGACCAGTCAACCATGTTGACATCAGGTGTTCTTGCATCACTGTCGGTGTCATCATCTCCAAGCTCATCACCCTGGTCCTTGTCCTGGCTGACATAGGCACCATACGAGTGATCCTCCTGAATGTTTTCTCCCTCATCCAGCTTCTCCTCGGCCTCCTCAAGCTCAAGCTTCAGATCGTCGATCTTCTCCTGTAGTGCGTCCAGCTCTCCCTCATGCTCGATGCGAGCGTCTTGGAGTTCCTCCTCGAGATCGGCCTTGCGAGTCATGAGGTTCTTGATGACGATCATGTTGTCAGACAGCTCCAGCTCCATCATACGAATGTGATCCTCCATGTCCTGGATATGGGATGCTATCGTCTCGTCCTCCAGGGTACGCACCACATCTCCTTTTGCGTCACGGCGTCCGTACATCACGAAGGAGGTCCTCTTGAGGTCTTCGTCATACTCCTCCCGAATGCGTCCGAGAGCAATGTGAGCAGCGATGCCCCTGCCCAAGCCCCATGTTGCAGTATCCACATGGAAATCAATGGGCTTGGTGCGGTTTCCGAGGATGCGTCCAGGGATATGGGCATCGATCCTCCAACATGTCTCCTCGGGCAGGGTGGCGGTGAAGGTTCCAGTGAATGTGGGAAGCCCAATCTTCAGGTGCTTCACGATCTTCACCAGCTGCCGTCCAAAAGGCATGGTCTCATCGGGCTGCTCAAACTCGACAATGGCGGACGACATCTAAATTTTGAAAGAGGGAAGAAATTAGTACAGAAGTAAAGAAGGTACGAGACCAAAGGATATATAGGGAAAGTGAAAAATAAAGTTTTATCCTATGGCTTTTCCATTTTCTAGGGGTCGCGTCCTACAGTCAACGTGTGCTCTGATACCATCTTGTAGCGACCCGACTCGGTAAGAGTCGAAGTCTCTGTGCTTACCGTGCTAGTCCCTGGATCGACTTGCTAGCACACACAGTACTCGATGAAATAACAGAAATAACACACATCTCTTTATTACATCGATAGTCCAGGAGCAATACATTTATTACCAAATAGGGCATAGAGCCAATAAACAAATACTGCGGAAGCAAAGTAGTAAATGAGTCCAACTCCACGAGCAAGGTTGAGTGTAGAACATCGACCTATCGCACCTTAATCCTCGTCGGATATATCTGCAACGTGATAAGTTGCAGCCATATAGGTCAGTACATTGAATGTACTGGCAAGTCACATCATAAGTGTAATGAACCTACTTGTACATGCAATTTGGCTGGTGGAAAGCTCTAAGTTTAATTTTTGCATAAAGCTAGTTTTTCCCTATTAGAAAAGATGTTATTCTACTACTACACATTTGCATAGGATGAGTTGGCAAACCCAACTCCATCCGTTCCCAAGTTTCATTTAAATCCCAACTGTTTAATTAAAGGTGAGGAGATCTCCCAGCATTTTCACTACTAGAAGCTCAAGATGTCCGTAACCGGGGACACGGCTAATCGATTAGGTTGACACTCTGCAGAGGTTGCGCACTTTTCCCCACAAGACTCGACCACCTCCATGATCGGAAGATCGAGACATAGTCTTTCGAAAATGCTCCCCCTTAACCCACGGATAGGCCGGTACACCTACATCCTTCTACATCTGCTAGCCCATCCCGGAAGGGGTCACACTAACTACTCAACTAAGCCAGAGCCCATATTGGCTTGTGGCTGCACACGTAAGCTTCTAGACATGAGAATACGATTGATCTCTTTGAGCCTGAGCGGACGGTCCACTAGTGGTGCACCACCATGGATTTCCCATGCGTGCCCCACTGTACTTCGCCACCATTCCATCAAGTTTCCGCCCAGGTAGTTCATTAATTATCTTAGGTCCTACTTACTACATTGTTACTCATACTTTACAATGTTCACTCCCCAATCCACGTCTACTTAGCGAAGCAACATAATGTAAAACGATGGCGACAATGTCATATGGTTCAGACCTACCTCAATGAACTACTGGGTGAAAAGCATAGTCATGCGGCATCAATTCCTACCATGCAGTCCTACCGCAAAGAACTAAGTGCATAATAAAAACATAGGTAAGGGAACATGATCAAGATGCAACTTGCCTTGGTACTGCTGGTTGAACTCTAAAGACTGAAAATATTCTGCTTCGCACTCCGGGCAATCTATCGCAAAGGAGATAAACAAACATAAACAAACATTCAAGAGAACCAAGAAGAACATGCAAAGCAAAAGTCTCGGAAAAACCAAATGAACAAACATCACACTTAACTAGCATGAAAAATATTCTAGATGCAAAACAACATAGGCCTATGGTTCAAAGAGTGATGTGAACTATAGTGCGTACTATGCATACTAGTAAAAATATTAATGGGCAGATTCTAGTGTGTGAAAAATTATTGTGACAAAGGTCCAGGTGATAGGGTTTGGCTACGGTGACAAAGTGCAAAAAGAATCAACTTAATCGGAGTTACGGTTTGGGAGATATGGCCATTTGAAGTTCGAATTCAAATCTGAATAAATTCAAATTTGAATCTGTCAAAAGTTTGCAAAAAGGATACCACTGGATAGATCTAAACAATACGAAGAATTTGCCGCTGGTTTCATCGAGTTTGGATCTACGGTTAAAAAGTTGTGGCTACGCGAAGTTTAGGGACTAATCTGCTAATTACAGGGACTAAACAGAGAAGAAAACTATCGCAAACAAGTCCCTGGCCACGTGGTGGCTCGTGGCTGGCCGAGCAGCGTCCGCTGCGGAGGCTATACGGCGAACGGCCGCTAACTAAGAAAACCAGTGGCGGCGGCTAACTAAAGAAAAACCGACGCTCGGTTTAAATAAAACCGGCCGGTCTAAGGGAACCGCGGTTAACCGCGTACCTCTTCGCAAAATAAAAAAAAACCGAACCTAATCTAATCTGGACCGTGGGTGCTAGATCGAACGGGCGAGGGTGGGGCGGCGGCTTACAGTGGGCTGGAGGTGGTGGCCGGCGACGACGAAGACGGCGGCGCGGCGTCGGTGGCGGAGGGGACGGCGGCTACGGCGGTCCTCGGCGTCGGGGAAGAAGACGGGGAGGTGCGGCGCGTCGAGGGCGTCGCGAAGGTGGTGGCGGCGTGCGTCGGCGACGTCCGGACGGGGCGGGGCGAGGACGGCGGGGCTCGGAGCTCCGGCGAGATGCGAACGGCGACGACGAGCGGTAGGGGCGGCGTGGGAAGGTGCGGGTCGGCGAGGATGGAAGAGGGGGCCTTGGCCTTTATATAGGCGAGGGGAGGGCGTCGGGGAGCAGCGGGATAAGCTCTATCCCGAGAGCTTCGGCCGGCGGGTTCGGGAGTGCGGCGGCGGGCTCATCCGAGCGGGAGAAGCGGGAGGTTGGGGAACGAGCTGACGAGCGGGGCCCGCCTGGCAGCGGCAGTGAGAGGAGGCGAGCGAGGGCGGCGCGGTGCGGTCGACCGGGCGGAAGGCGTCGGGCGCTGGGGCTGGCCTTGGGCCAAATGGCCAGCTGGGCCGGTTGGGGCGCTCCTGGGCCGAACCCAGTTTCGGTCCAGGCTGCGGTGAGTGTGTGCGTGTTTTTTTTTAAACAGAACACAAAAGTAGTCATAATTAATTCAAAAGAATTAATAAAAACACCACAATAATTTATAAAATAACTATGCAATATTTAAAGCCTAATGAACATTAACTTAAGCACAGAACATTTTGAAAATATTTCCTAATGCAATTAATGCACTTTTTGCAGATAAAATAAATACCAAATAAACTCCGAAACTTCAAATAATATTCAAAATAAAATTTCCCACTCTTTTATATTTTGAGGAAGTCATCTTATCCCCTCTCATTTGTTTTTCTCGAGTGGAAAATATTATTTGAATATTTTTTTTTAAAACTCCAAAATGCAAAGAAATATGATATGCATTGAATGATTCTATTAACATCCGAATTTAATAAAAAATTGGGATGTTACATCTCACATCGATGCGGCTAATCAATGGGCTATGGAGATGCCCATCAATTGGTGTCATTGCGAGGAGTAGGGATTGCCATGCAATGGATGCACTAGAGCTATAAGTGTATGAAATCTCAACAAAAGAAACTAAGTGGGTGTGCATCCAACTTGCTTGCTCATGAAGACCTAGGGCATTTGAGGAAGCCCATCGTTGGAATATACAAGCCAAGTTCTATAATGAAAATGCCCACTAGTATATGAAAGTGGCAACATAGGAGACAATCTATATGAAGAACATGGTACTACTTTGAAGCACAAGTGTGGAAAAAGGATAGTAACATTGCCCCTTTTCTTTTTCTTTTTTTCTTTTTTTTCTTTTTTTCTTTTTTTCGGTGGGCTTCTTTGGCCCCCTTTTTATTTAGGCTTATTTGGCCTTTCCTTTTTTTCTTTTTTCATGGGGCAATGCTCTATAATGATGATCATCAAACTTTAATTTACTAACAACTCGATATTACAACTCGATACTAAAACAAAGATATGACTCTATATGAATGCTTCCGGCGGTGTACCGGAATGTGCAATGATCTAGCATAACAATGACATCAAAAAATAGACAAGCCATGAAAACATCATGCTAGCTATCTTACGATCATGCAAGGCAATATGACAATGAAATCTCAAGTCATGTATATGACGAAGATGGAAGTTGCATGGCAATATATCTCGGAATGGCTATGGAAATGCCTTAATAAGTAGGTATGGTGGCTGTTTTGAGGAAGATATAAGGAGGCTTATGTGTGATAGAGAGTATCATATCACAGGGTTTGGATGCACCGGCGAAGTTTGCGCCAACTCTCGAGGTGAGAAAGGGCAATGCACGGTACCGAAGAGGCTAGCAAATGATGGAAAGGTAAAAGTGCATATAATCCATGGACTCACATTTTTCCGTCGATCAGTTAGGCCGTTATTTTTGATTAGTCGTGAGATTTTGTAATCCGAGATTGAACCATGTTTGAGATGATTGAATAAATGATTGGTTTGAGTATGGTTGTGCATTCATATAGGTAGTGCTATTTTTCTCATTAGACCCTTGTACTATTCTAATTTTCACATCCACCCCAAAACACCAAATGCCTCCGAGACGTGACCCCGGTTTCAACTTTCCGCCGGAGCTCACCCAGATGATTCAGCAGCAGAATGCCCTCATGCATATGCTCATCCAAATCCAGAACAACAAAAACAACAACAACAACAACAACAACAAAACAACAACAACAACAACAACAACAACAACAACAACAACAACAACAACAACAACAATCCACCGCCGCCACCCCCTATTGACAACTTCACCCGCTTCCTAAGGTTGAACCTACCAATGTTCTCTAGCAGCACTGAGCCGATTGTGGCAGATGATTGGCTCCACAAGGTCGGAAGGGAGTTAGCCACTGCTGGATGCATAGATGCATAGAAGGTGCGCTTTGCCGCACATCAACTTGATGGACCTGCAGCTTCTTGGTGGGAGAACTACACCACCACTTATCCGGCCACCACCATGACATGGGCTGAGTTCTAGCAGGCCTTCCGCACCGCTCATGTCTCAGCTAGAGCCATGAGTCTGAAGAAGCGTGAGTTCCGCAACTTACACCAGGGGAACCGTACTATGGGGCAGTACGTGGATGAGTTCAGCAAGTTATCTTGCTATGCCCCGGATGATGTGCCCACATATGCCGCAAAGCAGGAGAAGTTTCTTGAGGGACTCAATGATGAGCTGGGAATGCATCTAATGGTGGCTACCTTCAACAATTACGAGGAGCTGGTAGACAAGGCCACCATACTTCAAGGCAGGCAGCAACAGATTGATAGCCGCAAGCGGAAGTATGGCCAAGGCAAGTACAACTCCGGAGCTCAGCAGAAGCCCCATTATGCCCCATACTCGGGGGGGGGGGCATACCCATCCCACTCATGGAGGACATAATCATGGAGGACATAACCATGGAGGAATGGGAACAACCGCAACCACGCCAACAACTCCAAGTTAGGCAATGGAGGCAATGGCAACCAACATTGTCCTGCCCCGACTCAGAAGGATCTGAGTCATATCACCTGTTTCAAGTGCCAGAAGACAGGTCACTATGCCACCGACTACCCGGAGGCCAAGCAGAGGAATGGCAATGGCAATGGAAGCTCAGCAAACAAGCCTAACCCTTTTCCTCGTGCGCAGGTGAATCACATTGACGTGGAGGGCGTCTATGATCAGCCAGAAACTATGGTTGGTAAGTTTATATTAAATTCACGTCCTGTATTGGTACTCTTTGATTCTGGTGCAACGCATTCATTTATATCAAGGGTAGTTGTGGAAAAGTACGAGTTACCCACTAGAACCCTTAGAATCCCTCTTCAGGTCAGTTCCCCAGGAGGAGAAATGAAGGCAGGCTTAGGCTGTCGTGCAACCCTTAGCATTGGAAACCATAATTTTCCCACAGACCTCATAGTATTGGAAACCCAGACCTTGGATGTAATCCTAGGCATGGATTGGATGACAAAGTTTGAAGGAAACACCGACTGTGCCTGCAAGACGATTCTGCTCACCACCCCGGAGCAGAAGAGGATCAAGTATGTATCTAGACGCACCCCGACAAAGAATCAGGTGAATTCCCTCACGGGAGTTGTTCATGAGAATGTGCCTGTAGTTCAAGATTTTCCCGATGTGTTTCGGAGGAATTACCAGGAATGCCACCGGATATAGACACTGAATTTCTGATTGAGTTATTGCCCGGTACAGCCCCAATACCCAAGAGACAATATCGGATGCCCCCGAACGATTTGGAAGAGATCAAGAAACAAATTAATGAGCTATTGGAGAAGGTATATATTCGGCCAAGCTCGTCACCTTGGGGATCCCTAGTTCTTTTGGTAGAGAAGAAGGATGGAACCCTGAGAATCATTGTGGATTATCGTTCGTTGAACGATGTGGCCATCAAGAACAAGTACCCTCTACCGATGATTAATGATTTATTTGATCAGCTAGTTGGAGCCAAGGTATTCTCCAAGATCGATCTTCGATCAGGGTATCATCAGTTGAAGATCCGTGAAAAGGATATACCCAAGACAGCTTTCACCACCAGGTATGGTTTATATGAGTATACCATCATGTCATTCGAATTGACTAATGCCCCTGCATACTTCATGAATTTGATGAACAAGGTATTTATGGAATATCTTGACAAGTTTGTCGTGGTGTTCATCGATTATATATTGATTTTCTCCAAGAGCGAGGAGGATCATAAGGAACATTTGCGTCTAGTTCTGGAGAAACTCTAAGAACATCAGTTGTATGACAAGTTCAGCAAATGCGAATTTTGGTTGAAGGAAGTCAGATTCCTCGAACATGTTATTTCAGGAGAAGGAATAGCAGTCCACCCCACCAAGGTTGTATGAATCACCGATTGGTAGTCACCCACCTCAGTCAAGGAGATCCGCAGTTTTCTCGGACTTGTAGGATATTATCGGAGGTTTACTGAGAATTTCTCCAAGATTTCCAAGCCCATGACTAAGTTGTTGAAGAAGGACAACAAGTACATTTGGACCGAGGATTGTGAAGCCAGTTTCCAGGAGTTGAACAAACATTTGGTTACGGCCCCAGTGCTAATTTTTCCGGACATACACAAGGATTACCAGTTATATTGTGACGCTTGTCGTTAGGGACTCGGAGGAGTACTAATGTAGGAAGGAAAAGTTGTAGCTTATACCTCCAGACAGTTACGACCTCATGAGATGAATTACGCGACACATGATTTGGAGTTAGCAGCCATAGTGCATGCACTCAAGACCTGGAGACATTTCCTTATCGGAAATAGTTGTGATGTTTACACGGATCATAAGAGCTTGAAGTATATTTTCACGCAGAAAGAGTTGAACCTCGGGCAGAGGACATGGCTAGAGTTAATCAAGGACTATGAAATGAGATTGCATTACCACCTAGGGAATGCTAATGTTGTAGCAGATGCCTTGAGCCGTAAGAGTTATGTGAATACTCTTATAGCGGGAGGATTACCCCAGGAGTTAGAAGATGACCTCAGACATCTTTGACTAGAGATAGTTTCGAGAGGTTATGTTGCAGCACTGGAAGTTCAGTCCACTTTGGCTGAAAGAATTCATGAATCCGAGAAGTCGTACAAGGAAATTGATGAGATAAAGACAAGGATGAATGAAGGAAAAGCTAAAGGGTTCCGTAAGGATGAGTATGGAGCTATATGGTTCGAGGATCGTATTTATGTACCCAATGATCCCGAACTCGGGAAGCTAATTCTTCAGGAGGCTCATGATTCACCGTACTGAATTCACATCGATAACACCAAGATGTATCTGGATTTGAAGGGAAGTTTCTGGTGGATAGGTGATGTCTACTACACAATCTTCTTCTTGTAGACGTTGTTGGGCCTCCAAGTGCATAGGTTTGTAGGACAGTAGAAAATTTCCCTCAAGTGAATGATCTAAGGTTTATAAATCTGTGGGAGGCGTAGGATGAAGATGGTCTCTCTCAAACAACCCTGCAACCAAATAACAAAGAGTCTCTTGTGTCCCCAACACACCCAATACAATGGTAAATTGTATAGGTGCACTAGTTCGGCGTAGAGGTGGTGATACAAGTGCAATATGGATGGTAGATATAGGTATTTGTAATATGAAAATATAAAAACAGCAAGGTAACTAATGATAAAAGTGAGCATGAACGATATTGCAATGCTAGGAAACAAGGCCTAGAGTTCATACTTTCACTAGTGCAAGTTCTCTAAACAATAATAACATAATTTGATCACATAACTATCCCTCAACATGCAACAAAGAGTCACTCCAAAGTCACTAATAGCGGAGAACAAACGAAGAGATTATGGTAGGGTATGAAACCACCTCAAAGTTATCCTTTCTGATCGATCTATCCAAGAGTCCGTAGTAAAATAACATGAAGCTATTCTCTCAATTCGATCTATCATAGTGTTCGTACTAGAATAATAGCTTAAGACACAAATCAACCAAGACCCTAATGTCACCTAGATACTCCAATGTCACCTCAAGTATCCCTGTGTATAATTATACGATATGCATCACACAATCTCAGATTCATCTATTCAACCAACACAAAGTACTTCAAAACTGCCCCGAAGTTTCTACCGGAGGGTCAAGACGAAAACGTGTGCCAACCCCTATGCATAAGTTCATTGAACCCGCAAGTTGATCACCAAAACATACATCAAGTAGATCACGTGAATATCCCATTATCGCCATAGATAAGCACGACAAGACATACATCAAGTGTTCTCAAATCCTTAAAGACTCAATCCGAGAAGATAACTTCAAAGGGAAAACTCAATCCATTACAAGAGAGTAGAGGGGGAGAAACATCATAAGATCCAACTATAATAGCAAAGCTCGCCATAAATCAAGATCGTATCACCTCAAGAACACAAGAGAGAGAGAGAGAGATCAAACACATAGCTACTGGTACATACCCTCAGCCTCGAGGGTGAACTACTCCCTCCGCGTCATGGAGAGCGCCGGGATGATGAAGATGGCCACCGGTGAGGGATCTGCCCTCCGGCAGGGTGTCGGAACGGGCTCCCGAGAGGTTTTTGGTGGCTACAGAGGCTTGCGGAGGCGGAACTCCCGATCTATTGTGTTCCCCGATGTTTTTAGGGTATATGGATATATATATAGGCGAAAGAAGTCGGTCAGGGGAGCCACAAGGGGCCGACGAGGGTGGGGGCGCGCCCAGGGGGTAGGGCGCGCCCCTGACCCTCGTGGCCACCTCAAAGCATCCCTGGCGTCTACCCCAAGTCTCCTGGATTGCTTCCGTTCCAAAAATAACTCTCCCGAAGGTTTCATTCCGTTTGGACTCCGTTTGATATTCATTTTCTTCGAAACACTAAAATAGGCAAAAACAACAATGTGGGCTGGGCCTCCGGTTATAGGTTAGTCCCAACAAAAAATATAAAAGTGTATAGTAAATCCCATAAACATCCAAAACAGATAATATAATAGCGTGAATACTTCATAAATTATAGATACGTTGGAGACGTATCAGCATCCCCAAGCTTAATTCCTGCTCGTCCTCGAGTAGGTAAATGATAAAAGAAAGAATTTATGAAGTGTGAATTCTAGCAGGTGCACAAGTTTGATCAATGATAATTTCAGTCACCTTTTCTAGCATCATTATATGTCATAATAGTAGCTCATCTCATAAAACTTTTCATGATCAAGTAACAAGCTATTCACATGTTAAAGCATAGACCATAAAATTTCTTCAAAACTACCAAACTTCATTCTCAGTCATCAAACAATTGTAATTCATCTTATTTTCAGGAAGGGTCTATGTCAGAGCTTTGATTTAGCAAACTCCGCATACTCAACTATCATTTAATCTTTCACAATTGCTAACACTCACGTGATATTTATGGGTTAAAAGTTTTAATCGAACACAGAGAAAGATAAGGGCTTATAGTTTCGCCTCCCAACCTTTTACCCCAAGGGTAATGTCAACAATAATAATTTATGAACGCCTACATCCAAGTGGATACATATATCCGGATCACCCCAACACAAAGTGCTTGCCAAAGTAAAAAGTGTAAAAAGGAAAGGTGATGATCACCATGACTCTTGTACAAGGGTAGAAGATAATAGTAAAAGATAGGCCCTTCGTAGAGGAAAGCAGAGGTTGTCATGCGCTTTTGTGGTTGGATGCACGAAATCTTAATGCAAAAGAACGTCACTTTATATTGCCTCTTGTGATAAAGACCTCTATTATGCAGTCTGTCGCTTTTATTTCTTCCCTATCACAAGTTCGTATAAAGCTTATTTTCTTCGCACTAATAGATCATACATATTTAGAGAGAAATTTTTGTTGCATGGACCGATGACAACTTACTTGAAGGATCTTACTCAATCCATAGGTAGGTATGGTGGACTCTCATGGCAAAACTGGTTTAATGGATGTTTGGAAGCACAAGTAGTATTTCTACTTGGTGCAAAGAATTTGTCTAGCATGAGAGGGAAAGGCAAGCTCAACATGTTGGATGATCCAAGACAATATAACTTTTCAGATATAGGAAAACATAACCCATAACATTGTCTTCCTTGTCCAACATCAACCTTTTAGCATGTCATATTTTATTGAGTGCTCACAATTACAAAGATGTCCAAGATAGTATATTTATATGTGAAATCTCTCTTCCTTCAGTATTCTTTCATGAATTGTTGAAGTGACCAATACAATGTTTGCTAACATTCAATAAATTTACCATCTCTACTTCTTATATGTGAAGTCATTACTCTCCATGGGGTGAGCATATGAAGCATATGTAATTTCAGATTTATGATATTCAACTCATTCAACCATTTACTCATAGGATATAAGTGAAGTACACGAGTAAATGACAAACTACTCCAAAAAGATATAAGTGAAGATCAATGAGTAGTTAAATAATTATGTAATTATGTGAAGACTCTCAAACATTTAAGAATTTCAGATCTTGGTATTTTATTTAAACAACAATCAAAACAAAACAAAATGACATTTCAAGGATAGCACACATCATGTCAAGAAGCAAAAACTTAGGTTCAACCGATACTAACCGATAATTGTTGAAGAAGAAAGGTGGGATACCTACCGAAGCATCCTCAAGCTTGGATGCTTGAGACTTATTGAAATATTATCTTGGGGTGCCTTGGGCATCCCCAAGCTTGAGATTTTGTGTCTCCTTAATTCTTTTTATATCTCGGTTTCCTAAATCTCGAAATGCTTCATACACACCAAACTCAACAAGAGCTTGTGAGATAAGTTAGTATAAACCAATGCAAAAACTTATCATTTTCTTCTGTAGAAAATCACAAAAATTATTATTCAACATTTCATACTAAATGTCTCTGCATATTTAATACTCCTATCCTCAAATAGAATCATTATGCAAGCAAGCATAAGCAAACAATGCAAACATAACAGCAATCTGCCAAAACAGTATAGTCTGTAAAGAATGGAAGATTCATCATACTTACCTAACTCCAAAAATTATGAGAAAAATACTGCACTGTAGAATATTTATCCGATCTCAGTATGCAAAAAGTTTCAACATTATATCATTTTCTGACTTTTCTAGGGAATTTTTGCAACAGCGGTAAACTTTCTGTTTTGAAACAGCAACATGTATACTTGCAAAATAAGAATGGTAAAGGCTATCCTTGACATTTTTATTGAAAATATAGATTCAAAACATTATTATAAATAAAATAAAGCAAATACTAACAAAAGAAAATGACGCTCCAAGCAAAACACATAGTGAATAAAAATATAGCTTCTAGTAAAGTTACCGATGAACGAAGACGAAGAGGGGATGCCATCCGGGGCATCCCCAAGCTTAGGCTCTTGGTTGTCCTTGAATATTACCTTGGGGTGCCTTGGGAATCCCCTAGATTAGACTCTTGCCACTCCTTATTCCATAGCCCATCGAATCTTTACCCAAAACTTGAAAACTTCACAACACAAAACTTAACAGAAAACTCGTAAGCTCCGTTAGTATAAGCAAATAAATCACCACTTTTGGTACTGTTGTGAACTCATTCTAAATTCATATTGGTGTAATATATACTGTATTCCACCTTCTCTATGGTTCATACCCTCCGATACTACTCATAGATTCATCAAAATAAGCAAACAACACAAAGAAAACAGAATCTGTCAAAAACAGAACAGTCTGTCATAATCTGTATGAAACGTATACTTCTGGAACTCCAAAAGTTCTAAAAAACTAGGAAAACCTGAGTAATTTGTGTACCAATCCAGAGCAAAAATAATAATATCAAAATCACGTTTATGTGAATTATCAAAACTAATTTACTGGGTGCAAAAGTTTCTGATTTTCAGCAGGATCAACACAACTATCACCGTAAGCTATTCTAAAGGTCTTACTTGGCACTTTATTGAAACAAAAGATATAAAACATGATTACTACAGTAGCATAATCATGTGAACACACAAAAACAGTAAAGTTAAATATTGGGTTGTCTCCCAACAAGCGCTTTTCTTTAATGCCTCTTAGCTAGGCATGATGATTTCAATGATGCTCGCATAAAAGTAAGAATTGAAACATAAAGAGAGCATCATGAAGAATATGCTAACACATTTAAGTCTAATCCACTTCCTATGCATAGGCATTTTGTGAACAAAAAACTTATGTGAACAATAATCAACTAGCATAGGAAGGCAAAACAAGCATAACTTTAAGACTTTAAGCACATAGAGAGGAAACTTGATATTATTGCAAGTCCTACAAGCATATGTTCCTCCCTCATAATAATTTTCAGAAGCATCATGAATGAATTAAATAATATAACGAACACATAAAGCATTCTTTTCATGATCTACAAGCATAAAAAATTTATTACTCTCCACATAAGCAAACTTCTTCTTTATGGCATACGTATCATCACAATAATCATCATAAATAGGAGGCATCCTTTCATCATAATAAAAAATTGCTCATCAAAACTTGGGGGACAAAAAATATTATCTTCATCAAACATAGCTTCCCCAAGCTTGTGGCTTCGCATATCATTAGCATCATGGATATTCAAGGAATTCATACTAACAACATTGCAATCATGCTCATCATACAAGGATCTAGTACCAAACATTTTAATGCATTCTTCTTCTAGCAATTGAGCACAATTTTCCTTTCCATCATTCTCACGAAAGATATTAAAAAGATGAAGCGAATGAGGCAAACTCAATTCCATTTTTTGTAGTTTTATTTTATAGACAAGTGATAAAACAAGAAACTAAAAGATTTGTTTCCAAGATCTAAAGATATACCTTCAAGCACACACCTCACCGGCAATGGCGCCAAATAAGAGCTTAGTTGATAGCGTGTTAGTGCCGCTTACCTAGCCTCCCTGGCAACAGCGCCAGAAAAGAGCTAGATGTCTACTACACAACCTTCTTCTTGCAGACGTTGTTGGGCCTCCAAGTGCAGAGGTTTGTAGGACAGTAGCAAATTTCCCTCAAGTGGATGGCGTAAGGTTTATCAATCCGTGGGAGGCGTAGGATGAAGATGGTCTCTCTCAAACAACCCTGCAACCAAATAACAAAGAGTCTCTCGTGTCCCCAACACACCCAATACAATGGTAAGTTGTACAGGTGCACTAGTGCGGTGAAGAGATGGTGATACAAGTGCAATATGGGTGGTAGATATAGGTATTTGTAATCTGAAAAAATATAAAAACAACAAGGTAACTAATGATAAAAGTGAGCACGAACGGTATTGCAATGCTAGGAAACAAGGCCTAGGGTTCATACTTTCACTAGTGCAAGTTCCCTCAACAATAATAACATAATTGGATCACATAACTATCCCTCAACATGCAACAAAGAGTCACTCCAAAGTCACTAATAGCGGAGAACAAACGAAGAGATTATGGTAGGGTACAAAAGCACCTCAAAGTTTTCCTTTCTGATCGATCTATTCAAGAGTCCGTAGTAAAATAACACGAAGCTATTCTTTCCATTCGATCTATCATAGAGTTCGTACTAGAATAACACCTTAAGATACAAATCAACCAAAACCCTAATGTCACCTAGATACTCCAATGCTGCCTCAAGTATCCATGGGTATGATTATATGGTATGCATCACACAATCTTAGATTCATCTATTCAACCAACACAAAGTACTTCAAAAGTGCCCCAAAGTTTCTACCGGAGAGTCAAGACGAAAACGTGTGCCAACCCCTATGCATAAGTTCATTGAACCCACAAGTTTATCACCGAAACATACATCAACTAGATCACGTGAATATCCCATTATCACCACAGATAAGCACGACAATACATACATCAAGTGTTCTCAAATCCTTAAAGACTCAATCCGATAAGATAACTTCAAAGGGAAAACACAATCCATTACAATAGATTAGAGGGGAAGAAACATCATAAGATCCAACAATAATAGCAAAGCTCACGATACATCAAGATCGTATCACCTCAAGAACACGAGAGAGAGAGAGAGAGAGAGAGGGAGGTCAAACACATAGCTACTGGTACATACCCTCAGCCCCGAGGGTGAACTACTCCCTCCTCGTCATGGACAGCACCGGGATGATGAAGATGGCCACCAGTGAGGGATCCCCCCTCCGACAGGGTGCCGGAATGGGCTCCCGGGAGGTTTTTGGTGGCTACAGAGGCTTGCAACGGTGGAACTTCCGATCTATTGTGTTCCCCGATGTTTTTAGGGTATATGGATATATATATATATATATATATATATATATATATATATGCGAAAGTAGTCGGTCAGCGGAGCCACGAGGGGCCCACGAGGGTGGGGGCGTGCCCAGGGGGTAGGGCGCGCCCCTGACCCTCGTGGCTACCTCGAAGCTTCCCTAACGTCTACTCCATGTCTCCTAGATTGCTTCCGTTTGAAAAATAACTCTCCCGAAGGTTTCATTCCATTTGGACTCCATTTGATATTCCTTTTCTTCGAAACACTGAAATAGGCAAAAAAACACAATATGGGCTGGGCCTCCGGTTAATAGGTTAGGCCCAAAAAATAATATAAAAGTGTATAGTAAAGCCCATAAACATCCAAAACAGATAATATAATAGCATGAATACTTCATAAATTATAGATACATTGGAGTCGTATCAACAGGTATGAAGAAGGATATTGCCGAGTACGTAGCAGTATGTGATGTTTGCCAGTGAGTAAAGGCGGAACATCAGAAGCCAGCAGAGTTACTTCAAACTCTGCCGATTCCCGAGTGGAAATGGGAGAAACTTGGAATGGATTTTATCATAGGATTACCTAGGACCCGTTCAGGTTATGATTCCATCTGGGTATTGGTTGATCGCTTGACCAAGGTAGCTCATTTCATTCCCGTGAGAACTACCTATACCAGCGCTAAGTTAGCCAAGATATACATGACCAGGATCGTATGTCTGCATGGAGTTCCGAGGAGTATCGTGTCAGATCGAGGAACACAATTTACCTCAAAGTTTTGGAATCAGTTGCATGAAACTTTGGGTACGAGGCTGGAGTTCAGTACATCTTTTCATCCACAGACAGGTGGACAGACCGAGAGACTCAACCAGATTCTGGAGGACATGTTGAGCGCTTGTGCGCTAGCCTATGGGTCTAACTAGGGTGATAATTTTCCATACGCAGAGTTCTCGTAGAATAACAGCTATCAAACCAGTTTGAAGATGGACCCTCTCGAAGCTCTATACGGATGGAGGTGCAGAACACCATTGTTGTGGGATGGTGTTGGAGATCGAAAACTTTTCGGTGCCAATCTTATTAGAGACTCTGAAGATAAGGTCAAGCTGATTCGATAGACTCGAGGTAGCTCAGTCGAGGCAGAAGAGTTATGCCGACAGTAAATGCAAGGAAGTAACATACGAAGTGGGAGATCGAGCATATCTTTGTGTGTCCCCACTTCGTGGAATCAAGAGGTTTGGTGTTAAAGGAAAGTTGGCACCCATGTTCATAGGCTCCTACTGTAGCGACCAGACCTCAAGCAGTCTAGTCTATGTGCATCAGTGTCATCCCTGGATCGGTAATGCTGACACGCACAATACTTGAGGATTTATAACAGAGTTTCAATCACACACTTATTACATCGAATGTCTCAAAAGAGAACTTATTACAAAAATATGGCTTAAGGCCATCTAAAACGATAATAGCGGAAGGCTTGGAAGATAAAGTGAGTCCATCAACTCCAACGGCATAGTTGAGTGAAAGACAACTACCTATGGAACCTTACTTGTCGTCTGAAAAGTCTGCAACATGAAATGTTGCAGCCCGAAACGGGTCAGCACATGGAATATGCTGGCAATGTAACACATAGAGTAATGAACAGAATAAATGCTATCACTACATGCATATATGGCTGGTGGAAAGTTGTACGGTTACAGTTTTGCATAAAGCCAATTTTTCCCTACAACAAAGGAATAAATTTTATTTAACTATCATGGTGGTTGCTAAACATTGAGAAGGTTCTTCCAACACAATCCAAATTAAGCATCATCATTAAACCAATCAAATTAATTTAGAGTGATGAAATCAACATGATAATCCAAGAACCAGATACTCAAAACGTCCATAACCGGGGACATGACTAACAATGATTAGTTTGTACACTCTGTAGAGGTTTGTGCACTTTTCCCCACAAGACTCAAATACATCCATGGTTGGAGATTCGAGACATAGTGTTTCTGAAACATTAACTCTCTACTCTGGATAGATGGTACCACCTACAACCCACTACATCTGCTAGTCTACCTCTTCAAGAGCTTCAAGCAACTTACTCAACTATGCCAGAGCCCATATTGGCTTGTGGCTGCACACGAAAGTTTCTAGCATGAATAATCTTTTGATCCCTTTGAGCCTGGGTGGCGGACCGTAGGATGATCACACGGGTACTCCGGGATATCCTAGGACAACAGTAGATTCTCCAAGTGCCCTGACAACCACTGGGTACTCCAGGGTGCCTCAAGCAATCCACCCAGATGTGTATTTAAGTAGCCACCTTAAGTTAACCATTAATTAACTATACTCACATCTGTCATGGATTCACTCACCCAAACCACGTCTACAAGCATAGCATAACAATATAAGCATCACGTAAAAGTAACTCCCAAAGGTTTGATGATAAACAGGGCAATAGGTACTACCTCTTCATCTACTTCCCAAAACCCACATGTTATTCAGTTCCTAACCATGCAATGTTTGAGGGTTGATCTAATGCAATAAAACTGGGTAGTAAATAGGTATGATCAAAGTGTTACTTGCCTTGCTGATGATCCGCAAAACCTAGAGACTCGTAGTAGCACGCTTCGCGCTCCGGGTACTCTATCACAAAAAAACAATAACATACAATAAGCACTCAACTAGAAGCACGGGTAAAACTCAAATAAAAGATCTAACCAAAAAGTTCAACTGAAGAACTCCGGTTTGCAAAAAGAATCAAATCAAACGAAGCAACGAAACTCAAACTGTGAGAGAAACAAGATCCATTTACTAATATGGACTTAAGTCAAACTTTACAGTACCAAAATCTTGTTCAAGTTGGTTAAACAGAAAGAGGGCTTTGAGACGAAGATCTAGGCGCTTGAATCGCCTGATTCCGATAAACGAGCAAAAATATAAACTAAAACAAAGATTAGTGCAGAAATCGCGATCGAAAATAATCACGGAAAACCCTGGAAAAAGAAAAACTGACGAATAGGCTAACGAATGAACGTTCGCTGTCTGCGGCTAATGGGTGAACACCGTTCGTTAAAACGAACGTACGGACGAACGTCCGTTATTTAACTAAACCGGGAAAACCGAACCGATCTAAATAAAAAACGAATTTATGGTTTTACGAAATAAAACCGATCAGTTTTTTTAAACAAACCGACGGTTACTCCGGTGAGGTCCTGATACGTCCATTTTGCATCATGCTTTTATATCAATATTTATCGCATTATGGGCTGTTATTTCACGATATGTCACAATACTTATGGCTATTCTCTCTTATTTTACAAGGTTTACCATGAAGAGGGGGAATGCCGGCAACTGGAATTCTGGCTGGAAAAGGAGAAAATATTGGAGACCTATTCTGCGCAACTCCAAAAGTCCTGAAACTGCACGAAATATCTTAAAATAAATAAAGAAAAATCGTGGCCAAAGATGAAGGCCAGGGGGCCCACACCCTGCTCACAAGGGTGGGGGGCGCGCCCCTCCCCCTGGGCGCGCCCCCCTACCTTGTGGGCCCCCTGGTGGCTCTCCGATGCCCATCTTCTCCTATATGAAGTCTTTCGATGAGAAAAAAATAAGAAGCAACCTTTCGGGATGAGACTCCGCCGCCACGAGGCGGAACCTTGGCGGAACCAATCTAGGGCTCTGGCAGAGCTGTTCTGCCGGGGACACTTCCCTCCAGGAGGGGGAAATCATCACCATCATCATCACCAACGCTCCTCTCATCGGGAGAGGGCAATCTCCATCAACATCTTCACCAGCACCATCTCATCTCCAAACCCTAGTTCATCTCTTGTATCCAATTCTTGTCTCCAAGTCCGGGATTGGTGCTAGTAGGTTGCTAGTAGTGTTGATTACTCCTTGTAGTTGATGCTAGTTGGTTTATTTGGTGGAAGATCATATGTTCAGATCCTTTATGCACATCATATCCCCTCTGATTATGAACATGAATATGCTTTGTGAGTAGTTACGTTTGTTCCTGAGGACAAGGGAGAAGTCTTGCTATTAGTAGTCATGTGAATTTGGTATTCGTTCGATATTTTGATAAGATGTATGTTGTCTAACCTCTAGTGGTGTTATGTGAACGTCGACTACATAACACTTCACCATTATTTGGGCCTAGAGGAAGGCATTGGGAAGTAATAAGTAGATGATGGGTTGCTAGAGTGACAGAAGCTTAAACCCTAGTTTATGCGTTGCTTCGTAAGGGGCTGATTTGGATCCATATGTTTCATGCTATGGTTAGGTTTACCTTAATAGTTTTGTTGTAGTTGCGGATGCTTGCAATAGAGGTTAATCATAAGTGGGATGCTTGTCCAAGTAAGGGCAGTACCCAAGCACCGGTCCACCCACATATCAAATTATCAAAGTACCGAACGCGAATCATATGAGCGCGATGAAAACTAGCTTGATGATATTCCCATGTGTCCTCGGGAGCGCTTTTCCTATTATAAGAGTTTGTCCAGGCTTGTCCTTTGATACAAAAAGGATTGGGCCACCTTGCTGCACTTTATTTACTTTTGTTACTTGTTGCTCGTTACAATTTATCTTATCACAAAACTATCTGTTATCACTTATTTCAGTACTTGCAGAGAATACCTTGCTGAAAACCGCTTATCATTTCCTTCTGCTCCTCGTTGGGTTCGACACTCTTACTTACCGAAAGGACTACGATAGATCCCCTATACTTGTGGGTCATCAAGACTCTTTTCTGGCGCCATTGCCGAGGAGTGTAGCGCCTTTGGTAAGTGGAATTTGGTAAGGAAAAATTTATATAGCGTGCTGAAATTTTCTGTCACTTGTTACTATGGAAAGTGAATCTCTGAGGGGCTTGTTCGGGGTATCTTCACCCCGTCCAGTAGAGCAAAGAGTTGCTCCTCAACCTACTGAACCTATTGAAAATGAAACTCCTTTTGAATTTCCTTCGGGTATTATGGAAAAACTGCTGGCTAATACTTTTACAGGAGATGGGACAAAGCATCCCGACGAGCATCTACGCTATTTGGATGATATTTGTGGATTATTTAAGCTTGCAGGTATACCCGATGATGTTGTTAAGAAGAAGGCTTTCCCTTTATCTTTGAAGGGAGACGCATCGACATGGTATAGGCTATGTGATGATACGAGATCATGGAACTATAAAAGAATGAAATTGGAATTTCATCAAAAGTATTACCCTATGCATCTTGTTCATCGTGATCGCAATTATATATATAATTTTTGGCCTCGCGAAGGAGAAAGCATCGCTCAAGCTTGGGGGAGGCTTAAATCCATGTTATATTCATGCCCCAATCATGAGCTCTCAAAATTGACAATTCTTCAGAATTTTTATGCTCGGCTCTCTGATAATAATAAAACCATGCTCGATACTTCTTGTGCTGGCTCTTTTATGATGAAGCCTATTGAATTCAGATGGAATTTATTGGATAGAATTAAACGCAACTCTGAAGATTGGGACCTCGACGAAGGTAAGGAGTCAGGTATGACACCTAAGTTTGATTGTGTTAAATCTTTTATGGATACCGATATTTTCCGTAAGTTTAGCACTAAATATGGACTTGACTCTGAGATAGTAGCTTCTTTCTGTGAATCTTTTGCTACTTATGTTGATCTCCCCAAGGAAAAGTGGTTTAAATATCATCCTCCCATAGAAGTAAAAGTAGCTGCACCTATTAAAGTTGAAGAAGAAACCATCACTTATAATGATCCTATTGTTCCTACCTCTTATGTTGAGAAACCACCTTTCCCTGCTAGAGTAAAGGATCATGCTAAAGCTTCAACTGTTGTTCGTAAAAGCAATACTAGAACTTATACACCTCCTGAGCAAGTCAAAGTAGAACCTAATATTGCTATTGTTAAAGATCTCTTGTCCGATAATATTGATGGGCATGTCATTGAATTCTCTGGTGAAACTGCTAGAATTGCTAAACCCTGTGATAGAGATAAACATAGACCTGTGGTAGGCGTGCCTGTTATTTCTGTTAAAATAGGAGATCATTGTTATCATGGCTTATGTGATATGGGTGCTAGTGCTAGTGTTATACCCATTGACTTATATAAAGAAATTATGCATGAATTGCACCTGCTGAGTTAGAAGATATTGATGTTACAATTAAACTTGCCAATAGAGATACTATATCTGCAATGGGAATTGTTAGAGATGTTGAAGTCTTGTGTGGGAAAACCAAATATCCCGCTGATTTTCTTGTTCTTGGTTCTCCACAAGATAGCTTTTGTCCCATTATATTTGGTAGACCCTTCTTGAATACTGTTAATGCTAAGATAGACTGCGAAAAGAATGTTGTTACTATTGGCTTGGATGATATGGTTCATGAGTTTAATTTCTCTAAATTTAGTAAACAACATCGTGAGGAAGAATTGCCTAGTAAGGATGAAATTATTGGTCTTGCTTCTATTGCCGTACCTCCTAGTTATCCTTTAGAACACTATTTGCTAGACCATGAAAATGAGATGTTCATGAATGAAAGAAGGGAAATAGATGAAGTATTCTTTGAACAGAAACCTATTCTGAAACACAATTTGCCTGTTGAAATCCTAGGGGATCCTCCTCCACCCAAGGGTGATCCCGTGTTTGAGCTTAAACCGTTGCCTGATAATCTTAAGTATGCTTATCTTGATGAAAGGAAAATATGTCCTCTTATTATTAGTGCTAACCTTTCAGAGCATGAAGAAGAAAGATTATTGAAAACTCTGAAAAAACACTATGCCGCTATTGGATATACTCTTGATGATCTTAAGGGCATTAGTCCCACTCTATGTCAACATAAAACAAATTTGGAAGCAGATGCCAAACCAGTTCGTGATCCTCAACAACGTTTGAATCCTAAAATGAAAGAAGTGGTAAGAAAGGAAATACTCAAGCTTCTGGAGGCAGGTATAACTTATCCCGTTGCTGATAGTCAGTGGGTAAGTCCTGTCCATTGTGTCCCTAAGAAGGGAGGTATTACTGTTGTCCCTAATGATAAAGATGAATTGATCCCGCAAAGAATTATCACAGGTTTTAGGATGGTAATTGATTTCCGCAAATTAAATAAAGCTACTAAGAAAGATCATTACCCCTTACCTTTTATTGATCAAATGCTAGAAAGATTATGCAAACATACACATTATTGCTTTCTAGATGGTTATTCTGGTTTCTCTCAAATACCTGTGTCGGCTAAAGATCAATCAAAGACTACTTTTACATGCCCTTTTGGTACTTTTGCTTATAGACGTATGCCTTTTGGTTTATGTAATGCACCTGCTACCTTTCAAAGATGCATGATGGCTATATTCTCTGATTTTTGTGAAAAGATTTGTGAGGTTTTCATGGACGACTTTTCCGTCTATGGTTCCTCTTTTGATGATTGCTTGAGCAATCTTGATCGAGTTTTGCAGAGATGTGAAGAAACTAATCTTGTCTTGAATTGGGAAAAGTGCCACTTTATGGTTAATGAAGGTATTGTCTTGGGGCACAAAGTTTCTGAAAGAGGTATTGAAGTTGATAAAGCCAAGGTTGACGCTATTGAAAAGATGCCATGTCCCAAGGACATCAAAGGTATAAGAAGTTTCCTTGGTCACGCCGGATTTTATAGGAGGTTCATTAAGGACTTCTCAAAATTTCTCGGCCTCTGACTAATTTATTACAAAAAGATGTACCATTTGTCTTTGATGATGATTGTGTAGAAGCATTTGAAATACTTAAGAAAGCATTAGTCTCTGCACCTATTGTTCAGCCACCTGATTGGAATTTACCCTTTGAAATTATGTGTGATGCTAGTGATTATGCTGTAGGTGCTGTTCTAGGGCAAAGAGTTGATAAGAAATTAAATGTTATCCATTATGCTAGTAAGACTCTAGACAATGCTCAAAGAAATTATGCTACTACTGAAAAGGAACTCTTAGCAGTTGTGTTTGCCTGTGATAAATTCAGACCCTATATTGTTGATTCTAAAGTAACTATTCACACCGATCATGCTGCTATTAAATATCTTATGGAAAAGAAAGATGCTAAACCTAGACTCATTAGATGGGTTCTCTTGCTGCAAGAATTTGATTTACATATTGTTGATAGAAAAGGAGCTGAGAACCCAGTTGCAGACAACTTATCTAGGTTAGAGAATGTTCTTGATGACCCACTACCTATTGATGATAGCTTTCCTGACGAGCAATTAAATGTCATAAGTACTTCTCGTAGCACTCCGTGGTATGCTGATTATGCTAATTATATTGTTGCTAAATTTATACCACCTAGCTTCACTTACCAACAAAAGAAAAAGTTCTTTTATGATTTGAGACATTACTTTTGGGATGATCCACATCTTTATAAAGGAGTAGATGGTGTTATTAGACGTTGTGTACCTGAGCATGAACAGGAACAGATCCTACGCAAGTGTCACTCCGAAGCTTATGGAGGACACCACGCTGGAGATAGAACTGCACATAAGGTATTGCAATCCGGTTTTATTGGCCTACTCTCTTCAAGGATGCCCGTAAGTTTGTTTTGTCTTGCGATGAATGTCAAAGAATTGGTAATATCAGTAGACTTCAAGAAATGCCTATGAATTATTCACTTGTTATTGAGCCATTTGATGTTTGGGGCTTTGATTATATGGGACCTTTTCCTGCCTCTAATGGTTACACTCATATTTTAGTTGCTGTTGATTACGTTACTAAGTGGGTAGAAGCTATTCCAACTAGTAGTGCTGATCATAACACTTCTATTAAAATGCTTAAGGAAGTTATTTTTCCGAGGTTTGGAGTCCCTAGATACTTAATGACTGATGGTGGTTCACACTTTATTCATGGTGCTTTCCATAAGATGCTTGCTAAATACGATGTTAATCATAGAATTGCATCTCCTTATCACCCGCAGTCTAGTGGTCAGGTAGAGTTGAGCAATAGAGAGCTCAAATTAATTTTGCAAAAGACTGTCAATAGGTCTAGAAAGAATTGGTCCAAAAAACTGAATGATGCATTATGGGCCTATAGAACTGCGTACAAAAATCCTATGGGTATGTCTCCGTATAAAATGGTTTATGGAAAAGCATGTCATTTACCTCTTGAATTAGAACATAAGGCATATTGGGCTATCAAAGAGCTCAATTATGACTTCTAACTTGCCGGTGAGAAGAGGTTGTTTGATATTAGCTCACTTGATGAATGGAGAACCCAAGCTTATGAAAATGCCAAGCTGTTTAAAGAAAAAGTTAAAAGGTGGCATGATAAAAGGATACAAAAGCGTGAGTTTAATGTAGGTGACTATGTATTGCTATACAACTCTCGTTTAAGATTTTTTGCAGGAAAACTTCTCTCCAAATGGGAAGGTCCTTACGTTATCGAGGAGGTCTATCGTTCCGGTGCCATAAAAATCAACAACTTCACAGGCACAAATCCGAAGGTGGTAAACGGTCAAAGAATCAAACATTATATCTCAGGTAATCCCATAAATGTTGAAACCAATATTATTGAAACCGTAACCCCGGAAGAATACATAAGGGACACTTTCCAGAATGTTCCAGACTCCGAAAAGGAATAGGTATGTGGTACGGTAAGTAAACCGACCCCAAAACAATTTTTAAAGCAATATTTCTCCATTTTGGAATATTTAGAAAAATAGAAAAATAAGTAGCAGTCCGGGGAGGACACAAGGCCTCCATGAGGGTGGAGGGTGCGCCCTACCTCCCTGGGTGCGCCCCCTACCTCGTGAGCACCTAGTGTGCCCTCCGGACTCCGTTTTCTTGCACGATACGTATTTTGGTCAGTATAAACTCATTATATATTCTCCCGAAGGTTTTGACGACCGTATCAAGCAAATATCCTCTGTTTTCATTTCGAGATGTTTCCGTTGCAGATTTGAGGATTCCGGAGACTCGATCATCCTTCTATGAGGGTGAGCCTATGCCATGGAAGGTGGACGACAAGCTTCCATCATCAACAACACCTCCACCGCCAACAACAAACAGGGAGATATAATCACATGGGTATGGGCTCTCCCCTTGGCAACTGCCAAGCTTGGGGGAGGTGCCCCGGTATCGTATCACCATCACAACTCCTATCTTTACTGTTTTTCTTAGTTCGATCCTATTAGTAGTATCTTGATTTAGTAGAATAAAGTCATGGCACAATCTAGTTTTGAGTTTTCCTTTATGATCCATCTATGCAATCGAGTCTGTGAGCTATATATAATAAAGATTAGTGTTGAGTCGAGGGCTTGATTACTTTGCCATGATCTTGGGTGAATAAAGAAAAGAATGAAAAGGATCAAAGAGTTCGTATTGATCTTAGTGAAAGTAATGACTCCACATAGAAAGAGTATGATGATTAAAAATTGTTGGGAGTTGGCAAATATAGCTTTGGTCATCGTTGCAATTAAGAGGAAGTAATAAGGAGAGAGAGGTTTCACATATAGATATATTATCATTGACATCTTTTCTGATTGGGAGCACTCATTAAAATATGACATGCTAAAGAGTTGATATTGGACAAGGAAGACAACATAATGAGTTATGTTTTCTTACATCTGAGATAAAGTATATTGTCATGGTTCCTCTACCGTGTTGAGCTTGCCTTTCCCCCTCATGCTAGCCAAATTCTCAGCACTAAGTAGAAATACTACTTGTGCTTCCAAATACCCTTAAACCAGTTTTGCCATGAGAGTCCACCATATCTACCTATGGATTGAGTAAGATCCTTCAAGTAAGTTGTCACCGGTGCAAGCAATAAAAATTGCTCTCTAAATATGCATGACTTATTAGTGCGGACAAAATAAACTTTGCACGAACTTGTTGTGGACGCAATAAAAGCGACGGACTGCATAATAAAGGTTCACATGCAAGGGGCAATGTAAAGTGACGTTCTTTTGCATTAAGATTTCGTGCATCAACCCTAAAAGCGCATGGCAACCTCTGCTTCCCTCTGCGAAGGGCCCATGTTTTATTATTATCCTCTACTTTATGCAAGAGTCACGGTGATCTTCACCTTTCCTTTTTCATTTTATCCTTTGGCAAGCTCAGCATGTTGGAAAGAACATGATATATATATCTAATTGGATGTGGGGGAGCATGAATTATTATTGTTGACATTACCCTTGAGGTAAAAGGTTGTCGGTCAAAACTATAAGCCCCTATCTTTCTCTGTGTCCGATTAAAACTCCGTAACCACGAGTATCGCGTGAGTGTTTGCAATTATGAAGGACTAAGTGATAGTTGAGTATGTGGACTTGCTTTTAAGCTCTGACATAGACTCTTTCCGATGTTATAATAAATTGCAATTGCTTCAATGACTGAGGGTACAATTTGTTGGTGCTTAATAAGGTTTATGATTCATACTTTGGCTTTGTGAAAAGATCATCACTTGAACATAAGTAATCATATGACAAATCTATATATGTTGCTGTTATGAAAATAATCATGATGCCTTCATGTCTGTATTTTATTTTTATCGATGCCTCTACTTCTAAACTTGAGGACATATTTATTGTTATCGGCTTTTCGCTTGAGGACAAGCGAGGTCTAAGCTTGGGGGAGTTGATACGTCCATTTTGCATCATGCTTTTATATCGATATTTATCGCATTATGGGCTGTTATTTCACGATATGTCACAATACTTATGGCTATTCTCTCTTATTTTACAAGGTTTACCATGAAGAGGGGGAATGCCGGCAGCTGGAATTCTGGCTGGAAAAGGAGCAAATATAGGAGACCTATTCTGCGCAACTCCAAAAGTCCTGAAACTCCACTTAATATCTTAAAATAAATAAAGAAAAATCGTCGCCAAAGATGAAGGCTAGGGGGCCCACACCCTGCTCACGAGGGTGGGGGGCGCGCCCCTCCCCCTGGGCACGCCCCCCTACCTCGTGGGCCCCTTGGTGGCTCTCCGACGCCCATCTTCTCCTATATGAAGTCTTTCGATGAAAAAAAATAAGAAGCAACCTTTCAGGACGAGACTCCGCCGCCACGAGGCAGAACATTTGCGGAACCAATCTAGGGCTCCAGCAGAGCTGTTCTGCCGGGGACACTTCCCTCCGGGAGGGGGAAATCATCGTCATCATCATCACCAACGCTCCTCTCATCAGGAGAGGGCAATCTCCATCAACATATTCACCAGCACCATCTTATCTCCAAACCCTAGTTCATCTCTTGTATCCAATTCTTGTCTCCAAGTACGGGATTGGTGCTAGTAGGTTGCTAGTACTGTTGATTACTCCTTGTAGTTGATGCTAGTTGGTTTATTTGGTGGAAGATCATATGTTCAGATCCTTTATGCACATTATATCCCTCTGATTATGAACATAAATATGCTTTGTGAGTAGCTACGTTTGTTCCTGAGGACAAGGGAGAAGTCTTGCTATTAGTAGTCATGTGAATTTTGTATTCGTTTGATATTTTGATAAGATGTATTTTGTCTAACCTCTAGTGGTGTTATGTGAACGTCGACTACATAAAACTTCACCATTATTCGGGCCTAGAGGAAGGCATTGGGAAGTAATAAGTAGATGATGGGTTGCTAGAGTGATAGAAGCTTAAACCCTAGTTTATATGTTGCTTCGTAAGGGGCTGATTTGGATCCATATGTTTCATGCTATGGTTAGGTTTCCCTTAATACTTTTGTTGTAGTTGCGGATGCTTGCAATAGAGGTTAATCATAAGTGGGATGCTTGTCCAAGTAAGGGTAGTACCCAAGCACCGGTCCACCCACATATCAAATTATCAAAGTAACGAACGTGAATCATATGAGTGTGATGAAAACTAGCTTGACGATATTCCCATGTGTCCTCGGGAGTGCTTTTCCTATTGTAAGAGTTTGTCCAGGCTTGTCCTTTGCTACAAAAAGGATTGGGCCACCTTGTTGCACTTTATTTACTTTTGTTACTTGTTGCTCGTTACCTTTTATCTTATCACAAAACTATCTGTTACACTTATTTCAGTACTTGCAGAGAATACCTTGTTGAAAACCGCTTATCATTTCCTTCTGCTCCTCGTTGGGTTCGACACTCTTAATTATCGAAAGGACTACGATAGATCCCCTATACTTGTGGGTCATCAGGTCCGGCGGCGGCGGCACCTCCGGCGGGGTGACGGGGTAGCGGCGGCGGCGGTGTGGGGAGATGGCGGCGTGCGGCAGCGGCGGCGCCTCCGGCGGATCCGGGGTGGGGCTAAGGTTCGGCGGGGTGGACTGGCGGCTCAGGGCCCTCGGGCTTTAAAGGGCCGGCCGGGTCGGTGTCCCAGGCGGACACGGCCCAGTAGGTTAGTTTGACTTTTTTTAAAATAATTCTAACACGCAGAAAAACAAATAAAAGAAATACTAAATGGACTCCAAAAATCCTAAAATAAATTTTCCCCGTCCTCTAAAAATATAGCGGACAAAGAGAACATTTATTTGGGCCTCTAATACAAGTTTGAAGAACGCATTTTTTCCTAATTCAAATAAAATAGCAATAAAACTCTGAATAAAATACTTATTTGATTTTAATATTTTCCCTCCAATATTTCTTTATTTTGGAGAAGTCATTTTATCTCCTCTATTTTATTTTCATATTGGAAATATTCAAAGAGAAAAATAATTAAAATCAAATGATCCTCTTTTCAAAATTTGAGAAAACTCAAATATGAAATAACGAAATCCCCAACTCTCTGTGGGTCCTTGAGTTGCGTAGAATTTCTAGGATCAACCAAAATGCAATAAAATATGATGTGCAATGATGATCTAATGTATAACATTCCAAATTGGAAATTTGGGATATTACAAACCTACCCCCCTTAAGATGAATCTCGCCCTCGAGATTCGAGTTGGCTAGAAAATAGGTGTGGGTGATCCTTTCATAGGTCTTCCTCTCGTTCCCAGGAGGCTTCGTGCTCGGTATGGTGGCTCCACCGAACTTTGCATAATTTGATAACCTTGCTGCGTGTGACTCGGCTGGCAAACTCGAGAATCTTCACTGGTTTCTCCTCGTAGGTCAAATCTCTATCCAATTGAATCGCTTCCAGCGGCACTATATCTTTTAGACGAATACCAGCCATCTCTGGGTGGCACTTCTTCAACTGGGAAACATGGAACACATCGTGAACTCCTGACAATTCTTCTAGCAATTCTAACGTGTAAGCAACTTCTCCCATACGCTCCAAAACTTTGTATGGTCCCACAAAACATGGTGCTAACTTTCCCTTAACTCCAAAATGATTAACTCCTCGAAGTGGGGACACACGAAAATACACTCTGTCTCCGACTTCGTAAACTGTCTCCTTGCGTTTAGAATCCGCATAGCTCTTCTGCCTGGACTCGGCTACCTTGAGTGTATCGTGAATCAACTTAACCTTCTCTTCAGACTCTTTAATCAAATCTGGTCCAAACAACTGACAGTCTCCAACTTCATCCCGTAAAAACAGGGTCCTGCACCTCATTCCGTACAAAGCCTTTAAAGGGGCCATCTTCCAACTGGCTACATAACTGTTGTTGTAAGAGAATTCTGCATATGGCAAATTGTCGTCCAAACTAGATCCATACTCTAGCGCACAAGTTCTCAACATGTCCTCTAGAATCTGATTGACTCTCTCGGTCTGTCCATCTGTCCGTGGATGAAAGGCTGTACTGAACTGTAGCCTGGTACACAAAGTCTCGTGCAACTGATTCCAGAACTTTGAGCTAAACTAGGTTCCTCTATCTGATACAATGCTCCTCCATGCAGACATACGATCCTGGTCATGTATATCTTTGCCAACTTAGCACTGGTGTAAGTGGTCTTCACTGGGATGAAATGATCTACCTTCGTGAATCGATGGACTGCAACCCAAATCGAGTCATAGCCTGAACGAATCCTGGGCAATCCCGTGATAAAATCCATGCCTAGTTTGTCCCACTTCCATTCGGGTATCGGCAATGGCTGTAGCAAACCTGCTGGCTTCTGATGCTCTGCCTTTACTCTCTGACATACATCACATACTGCTACATACTCCGCAATATCCTTCTTCATTCCGGTCCACCAGAAACCGTCCTTCAAATACAGATACATCTTGGTATTTCTTGGGTGAATCGAATACGGCGAATCATGGGCCTCTTGCAGAATCAACTTCCTGATCTCGGGGTCATTGGGCACATATACGCGATCTTCAAACCATAAGGTATCATGCTCATCCTCACGAAATCCTTTAGCCTTTCCTTTATCTCGGCAATCTCTTTGTCTTTCTTTTGAGCTTCTCTAATCTTATCCGTCAAAGTAGACTAAATTTCCAAGGCTGCTACATAATCTCTCGGAACTATTTCCAAACATAGCTCGCGAAGATCCACTGCTAACTCCTTGGGTAATCCTCCGGTCATGAGTGTATTGACATGACTCTTGTGACTCAACACATCGGCTACTATGTTAGCCTTTCCGGGATGATAGTGCAACCTCATATCATAATCCTTGATGAGCTCCAACCATCTCCTCTGCCTGAGATTCAACTCCCTCTGTGTGAAGATATACTTCAAACTCTTGTGATCCGTGTACACCTCACAATGGTTTCCGATGAGAAGATGTCTCCATGTCTTCAATGCATGCACTACGGCTGCTAACTCCAAATTGTGTGGAGCATAATTCAACTCATGGGGTTTAAGTTGTCGTGAGGCACAGGAAACAACTCTTCCCTCCTGCATAAGCACTGCTCCAAGTCCTCGACAATAAGCGTCGCAATACACTTGATAATCCTTACGTTGATCTGGGAGAATCAACACTGGAGCTGTAACCAAACATTTCTTCAACTCCTGAAAAATGGCCTCACATTCCTCAGTCCATTTGAACTTGGTGTCCTTCTTCAACAACTCCTTGACAGGCTTTGCAATCTTCAAGAAATTCTCAATGAACCTTCTGTAGTATCCTGCGAGTCAAAACTCCGGATCTCTCCAACTGACGTGGGTGCTTCCCAATTTGTCACAGTGACAACCTTGGTGGGGTCTACTGCTATTCCTTCTCCGGATATAACATGTCCGAGGAATCCAACTTCCTTCAACCAAAACTCACACTTACTGAACTTGGCATATAACTGATGTTCTCTGAGCTTTCCAAGTACCAAACGCAAATGCTCCTTATGCTCCTCTTCATTCTCCGAGTAGACCAATATATCATCAATGAACACCACGACGAACTTATCCAAAAACTCCATAAACACTTTTTTCATCATGTTCACGAAATAGGCAGGCGTGTTAGTCAGACCAAATGGCATAACAGTATACTTATATAGCCCAGACCTTGTGGTAAAAGTTGTCTTAGGTATATCCTGCTCTCGAATCTTCAGCTGGTGGTATCCTGATCACAGATCGATCTTGGAAAATACTTTAGCTCCTTGCAACTGGTCAATAAATCATTGATCATTGGCAGTGGGTACTTGTTCAGGATTGTCACTTCATTCAATCCACGATAATCAACAACCATTCTCAATGATCCATCCTTCTTCTCCACTAGAAGCACCACATGGGACCAGTTTCAGTAGGCTTTTTGCACTGCCCATGTTTCAGCAGGAGCTATGGCCATGAAGAAGTGCGAGTTTTGCAACTTGCGCCAAGGAGGACGCACAGTGGGCCAGTATGTGGATGATTTTAGTAAGTTAGCACGTTATGCCCCAGATGATGTCGCTACAGATGCCGCTAAGCAGGAGAAGTTTCTGGAAGGACTGAATGATGAGCTGAGCATGTCGTTGATGGTGGCAGCCTTCAACAATTACCGGGAGTTGGTGGATAGAGCTCTCATGTTTGAAGGGAAGCAACAGCAGATAGACAACCGCAAGAGGAAGTATGGCCATGGGAAGTACAATTCAGGAGCTCAGCAGAAGCCCCGTTTTACCCCGAACTCGGGAGGACACCTTAACCATAACCATGGAGGCCATAATTCCAATGGAGGGAGTTTGCATAACCATAGTGGCCCCAAGAATTGGAATGGGAATGGAGGAAGCAACGTCCAGAACCGTTCCAACCCATCAACGCCCGCCAAGAAGGATCTAAGTCACATTACTTGTTTCAAGTGTGGGAAGAATGGACATTATGCCACGGAGTGTTCTGAAGCAAAGAATGGAAATGGCAATGGAAGCTCTGGGAAGAAGCCCAACCCTTTCAACAGGGGACAAGTGAACCACGTTAGCATGGAGGAGGTTGAAGCACAACCCATATGCAGTAATAGGTAAGTTTTTGGTTAAGTCATTTACTACAATCGTTCTTTTTTGATACTGGTGCATCACATTCATACATATCAAGGGGATTTGTGGATAAGTATAACCTGCCAACCCAAGCCCTTAGATCACCCATGTTAGTAACCTCGCCAGGAGCAGAGTATATGGCTAGCCTATGGTGTGATCGGTTACCATTAAGAATTGGTAACTACGTGTTCCCCTCAAACCTAATAGTACTGGAGTCACAAGGAATGGATGTAATATTAGGCATCGATTGGTTGTCGAAGTATGGAGGGAACATTGACTGTGCCAGTAAGTCGATTTTGCTCACCACCCCAGAAGGAAGAATGATTAAGTATGTATCCCGGCATGTGCCGAAGAGGACTCAAGTGAATTCCTTATCAGGAGTTGTACAGGAGGAAGTACCAGTGGTGAAGGATTTTCCTGATGTATTTCCAGAGGAGTTGCCTAGCACGCCACCGGATAGAGATATTGAGTTTTTGATCGAGCTTTTGCGAGGCACATGGCCAATATCTAAGAGACCGTATTGGATGCTCACAAAGGATTTGGAGGAAATTAAGAAGCAGATTAAGGAGTTACTGGATAAAGGCTATATACGCCCAAGTTCGTCACCTTGGGGATACAGTGTCGATGGGGTAAGTGGCTGTGAAATTTTTCCACCATGATGTTGTGGGTCCATCAAGCTGATGTGCAGCAAAGCGCACTCTTTCTGCATATGTGCATCCTGCAGTGGTCAACTCCCTTCCAATCTTGCAGAGCCAATCATCTGCAACAATCAGCTCGATGCTACTAGAGAACACCAGCAGATTTAGCCTTAGAAAACGGGCTAAGTGATCAACAGGTGGTGGTGGTGGGGGGGGTTGTTGTTGTTGTTGTTGTTCCCTTGGTTCTGATTCTGGACTAGAAGTTGCATCAGGGTATTCTACTGCCGGATCAACTGAGTGAGCTCCGGTGGGAAAGCAAATCCATTGTCACGTCTCAGAGGCGTCTGAGGGGTTTAGAAAAGATGAGAAAACAGAATAGAATAGGGTCTAGAGGGAAAACACTACCAATATGCACATGAGACAAACATAAACATATCACTTCAATCAATTCAAACAAGGGCATAGGAACGGTCTAACTATCGTTACAAAAGTGCTCGGACTATACTATATACATGGGGGAAATAAATACTACTGTTGATATGGTGGTCGACTAGAAGTTTTAATCGGTGGAAGACTCCATGATATCTGCTCCAACTTCATCAACATAGTCATCATCACTATCGTCGGGGTCTGAGTCGGTGTCGTCGATGATGATGTAGTTCTCCAGACATGTGGAATCATCGTCTTCTCCTCCTGGCATGGGGTCTCCCATGAATACTCCTAGCTTCCTTGTCAGATCATCATTCTTCTCCACGAGTATCATCATTTCCTCCTCATATCCATCATGTGTAGACTTGAGTTCTTCCTCCAGCTCCATTATCCTAGTCATTGCCTTCTTCAGATCTATCATGCATGTGCACATCTGGTTCTCCTGGCGTCGAATGTGCTGGTTTAACTCCTGGATGAAAGCTGCAATGGACCTATCCCTCCTGTTGCTGACCATCTCCCATTGCTCATCTTGGTGCCCACAAATCTGGTAGATTGCACTACAAAAAATACACTTCCGTGATGATACATGTTTGTCACAGTAGGTCGCATTTTTTGTCATGCATGTACATCCATGATGATTTTATGACAGAATCAAGATAGTCATACCTGTGCTGTCGTAGAATTGTTCCATGACATTACAAAAATTATCATCACGGAAGTGTCCACTTCCATGACGATAAATCGCGCGTCACAGAAGTGCTTTCGTCAAGGGTGACCGACACGTGGAATCCACCATAACAGAACGTCGTTAAGCTATCGGGTCAGGTTTTGGATCCGATAACCCGTTAACAGCCCCGACCAATGGGGATTTTCCACGTGTAAAATCATCATTGGCTGGAAGAAACACGTATCGGCTCATCGTTGGGACAGATGTCATCCACTCATTGGACAGAAGGCGCCTATGATGCGTCAACACGTGGCACGCCCCAATAGAGGCCCATTCCTGTGAAAAGGCTGGCCCATTTGACTTGGTCAAAAGGTGGCGGGCCGGCCCATGGAAGGCCTGTTAATGGCCTGTTCGCATATAGCCCATTTATAGCCCGCTAACCCAAGGCCCGTTACGCCCTATCCGAATTAGGCCAAGTACAGTCATCTGGGCCATCCAATATGATTCTAGCCCATTTTCACTTTTGTCCCATGTATGGCCCATGACGTCTTTCGGCCCATATGAGGCCCTTTGTCACTCTTTGCCCATTAACGGCCCGTGGTGAAACTGGCCCGCAGTGAACAGTGTATCACTTTATACCCATTTTAACGGCCCGTGGTGAAACTAGACCGTAATGAACAGTGTATCACTTTATACCCATTAACGGCCCGTTATTCCGTTGGGCCGTTTCCAGCCCATGTTATCTTTCGGCCTTCTCAGAGCCCATTTACTATTGGGCTCATTTCCAACATTCGTTTACTTACGGCCCATTACTATCATTTTCTGCTTGTGGGTTAAATTCAGCTCGAGGTTACAGTCAACCCGTTTTGTGGCCCGTTAATACGTTGGGCTGTTTTCATAGGGCCATCAAATACGGCCGATTAACGACGGCCCGTTATGGTCGGCCCATGAATAGACGATTCCAACTCTAGCCCGTTTGCGGCCATAATGCAGTCTGTTATTGGCCCATGTTTGGCCAGCCAATCATACGGCCCGTACAAGGCCCATTGTGTCTACGACACGTAGAAGGCCCATTGTTTCTACGGCCCGTAGGAGGCAAATGGTAACTACAGTAAATATGTAGCCCATGGTTATTGTGGCCTAGTTTTAAAAAATAGGTTATTGCGGCCACTAGCAAACCACGGAAAAAGAACTGCACTGACTACAAGCAAAGAAATAAACAAGACAATGAGGAAATAAATAAGAAAGCAACTTACGCTAGGCTATCACGGCTATTACACATATTACATCCACTCAGCATCAAAGTTCGCCACCAGTGCAAATATAAGGAACACAACAGCATATAAATGACGCAGCAAAACAAGTCCAGAACTGAAACCACTTCAGAAGAGCTCAAGAAACAATATCCTGGGTACCCATAATGTTGGCAGGATGCTTAGCAAGCTTATTAACTTTCTCTTGTTTGGCGCTTAAGTCCTCCAGCACTTGCTGTTGCATCAGAAAGTATGCATCTGAATTCTACAGGGACTTCCTCAGTCCTTCGGCTTCCTGTCGCATGACATCTAATCGATGTCGTTCAACTTGAAGTTGAGACTCAAGAAGTCGAACTGATTCAGGCAACGAGTTCGAAGAGCTGGTGCTAGCAGTAGTAGCCAGTAACTCGAACACTACATCAAGACAGGACTTTGGGGTTGTCTCAGTATCTTCAATATAGTTTTTATCAGCTTTCTTTGAGAGCAACAGGGATGTCTAACTATCTTGAACCTTATCTGCATTACTTCCTTTACCATTGCATAACGGGGTACTCTTCTCCAATATTTTAGCCGCGTTCAAAAAGAGAAACAAACAAACACATCACAGGTTTACAATGCAGTATATGAAACTCATTTTGGTAAACCAGTTCAGTAGTAAGGTGGACAGGATAACAACATGAAAAAACATATATCTATGTACTATGGTTATTGTATGGTCTATATCATTCTAGATTATGTTGTCAAATCAAGATAGATACAGTTCGAATCATATCTATTTAAGACAAAGCAGCATAGACAGAATATAAGTGTGGGAAACTACACAGCAATAACAACACTTGTAATGTGCATGGCATGAGAACATAACTGCTTATTCAATTGAAACTAAAATGAACATAGAGCAAGTTGCAACAGCAAACGGCCAAACATGTTGAAGAAACAGGTTTAAAACATACCTGTTGCACCATCGGAGTTTCAGTTGCATCCTTCAAATTTGAAATTAGTTGGTATGAGTAAATACAGGATGCAAGAGCAAAGTAGTATGAACCATATCTACGGAACCTGACCTGAGAACAATTCTTCTTCTGCTTTAAACGTTGACTTCGGGTTCGGAGTGGTGGTCCTCGTGCTTTGGGCACTGCAGTTGCCTTACTAACTGCTCATCTTTGGGCACTCTATGGTGGAGACGGTGCTATGTCAATGGGAACTGAGTGTCTATCTACTGGGGTTGGGGTTAGAAGGGGTGTAGCTGGTTCTCTGTACAACTGGGTAGGGGTACAATCTGCATGAGTGTGGGTTATGTGTGGTAGGGCTGGTTCTTGGGCAAGTACAACCGTGGTTCTATCTGCATCGACAGGTAGCACGATCTTTTTTGAAGACCATGTTTTTACTCACACAGATACTGCCATCACTCCCTCCAATTGAAATGGCTAATAAACGAGAAAAGTAATTGAATGTACAGACATTGTAAGATAGACAGGTGCAATGGATAGTAGGGAAGAAGGGCATGAAATAATTCACATTTATGTTGTCTAACCAAAAATAATAGCAGGACATAATTTCACATATATGATGGCTAATTAAACAGGATAGCATGACACAATTTCACATGTATGATGGCTAACTAAACAGGATAGAATGACGTACTTCAAAATATGATGACTATGTATACAGGATGACATGATATAACTATACGATGTGTCTATTAAAGTGGTTGGCATGCCATAAATCACAAACATGCCGTTGATGGAAGCATGATGGCATGATATAATTCACAGATAGAATGACATAATTTAAAATATGATTACTATGTAAACAGGATGAGATGATATAACTATATTATGTCTTTAGAAAATGGGTTCGCATGCCATAATTCAGATATATGATGTCTATGTAAACATCATGGCATGACATAATTCAAATATATGATTTATATACTAAGGAAGTGAGCAGAGGGCAATCGCATATATAATGTGTCAACTAAGGAGATGGCATTCAATATTGTGTATATGATCTAAAAACTAAGCATTGCAATACAACATATGAATGATATGAGTAATATAACCCTGCAAGTTTGAGCATACACCTCAGGGGGATAATAGGACTGGTCATCTGCCTCTGAATCCTCCTCTGAAGATCTATCTGTAGCCAGCAAGATATCTGCTTCAGCAGGTAGCATTATCTTCTCTGAAGACCTTGTTTTCACTCCAGATTTCTCCATCACTAATTCAAATGGCTGATGCACAGGAAGAGCAGTTGAATATAAAAACATTGTCGACAAAAGCAATGAGAAATACAAAAAAAGGACGGCATGATATAATTCACATATATGATGCTTGCCTAAACAGCATGACATTGCATAATTCACATACATAATGCCTTGCAACAAGATAACATTGCATAATTCACATATATAATGTCTTGCAACAAGATGGCATTGCATAATTCACATATATGGTAATTAGACACTAAACAGGTGTCATTCACACAAAGCATGTCTAAACTAAGCAAATGACATAGCAATGCAAGATACCATACGCACGATATGAGCAACATAACCCTGCCAAGTTAGAGCATGCACCTTGGGGGGGGATATGACTGGTCATCTATCTCTGAATCCTCCTCTGAGGAGCTATCGGTAACCAGCAAGACATGCGCTTCGTCAGATAGAATTGTCTGCTCCGAAGACCTTCTTTCCGCTCCAGATTTTTCCATGACCGCGCCAAATGGCTGATGCACAGGAAGAGTAATTCAATGTACTAAAATTGTTGACAAATTTAACACGTAATAAAAAATGATGGCATGATATAATTCACATATAATATGACTGGCTAATCAGGGTGGCATTGCAAAATTCACATATATGATGCCTGGCTAAACAAGATGGCATTGCATGATTCACATATACGATAAAGAAACTAAACATATGGCATTGACACAAAGCATGTCTAAACTAAGCACATGACATCTTCAATGTATACAGTAAGCAATGCAAGGCACCATATGCATGATATTACCAACATCAGCATGCCAAGTTAGAGCGAAGACCTCATGGGGTAAATAGGAGTGGTCTTCTCCTTCTGAATCCCCCTCAGAACAGTTATCTTCCTCTTGATTACGATCCGAAATGGGTGGAGGGGGTCTGCCTTTGCGCCCACCATGGAACGACGTGTGCATGAAATTTTATTGCCATGCAAGGCTCGTCTCTTTTGCTGTACATGATCAGTTCCATTGTGTACAATAACTGGCATGCATAGGAATAAAACATAGTGAGATTATGTAAGGAGTGCATGCACAAATCCAGAGTGATGGTAGCAAACTGTGGATAGACCCAAAACCAATGATAGCAGGCAGATAATAGCTTTACTTAAAAAATACATATAATGGCTCCTTTAATGTTTGTTTGCACCCAACATGAAACTCATAGTAGACACCAGAGATTAACCAGATAGTAGACATATAGTACTGATTGCTGCCCCAATATGTACCCCACAACCATTTAAAATCTCAAGTTTCATCATTAGTTTGGACCTGACTCGGAGTCTAATAGGTGAACACGACGATAATGTAGCATGTCATTATATTAAGCGACGCATAACGTTAGCAGACACGGAAGAATGTGACCTCTCTTGCGGACCCGTGTAGTCCTCAAGGTCATCTGCTCAGTTGATGATGGTAATGCAGTTGTCGTGGCTGCCGGCGGCGGGGAAGAAGATCTGAGGTAGCGAACGACAATCTGGAGATCGGATCCCTGCTGTGGTGAACCCTTCCGTCGTTGGAGCAGCTGAGATGGGGTGGAACATAGCGCCGCAGGAGCAGGACAAACCACACAAGATTTTCTTTGACACATATCTGTAACAGAAGTAATTGAGTAAGGGCTTGTTTGAATTTGAGGATTCTAACAATGTAGGGATAGGAAATAGACAGGAATATGATAGGAATGCACGTGTAAAACAGAGAATTTAAAAACACAGAATTTCTTCCAATTTGGGTCTTTGATTCACAACAATTGGAAGATCACAGGATGCAAAAAAGCATGGTGAGATTAAGTCAAACCACAAGAAAATGTACGGTTAAAATGCTATTATGCTACTATCTCTTAGTCTTGTGCTTGATGAATAGGAATATGAAAAGGAGGACAAGTGGCAATTAGAATTCCTACGTTTTTTCTTTCAAGGAGACACTAAAGGAACAAAACCTACAGTTTTCCTTTGCTCCATTCCTTTGCACCAAATTCATGAAAAGTAGTACCATAGGAAACTTTCCAATTCCTATGTTTTTCATTCACTTTTCCTTTCAAGCACTGGCTATTCTAGTAGGCAGGCTTGAGCAAGGAAAATCCTACACTAAAAAAATGTTTCTGTGCTACTTCTATTACTTTGGGCCCAGGCCACTACCATACTAGCTCAACTCCCAGGCCCATCGACAAATGCACAACTCAAACGCGCAGGGATAAATAATGATGGCATTCAAGAGAGTCCACAACCGATAGCTAAGTTGCCTGGTACCTCACTGCTTGTCATGTAGTAGGATAAAATAATCATATTTCCTGTTACTACGAGTGCTCAGTGGACAATATATATAACATGTAGAGTAAAATAGAGATGCAACAAGTGTACCACCTCTTTGGCGAAGCCATGTCGATCTCAGCGTGAGTGGGTTGGCCGATGAGGATGCTCCGACTGACTTGGCTGTCGGAGGAGGGGAAGAAGATCTTAGGCATCTGGAGATGGATCTCGAGGTACTGCTCCGCTGTGATGGAGCGTTTCATCGTTGGAGCAGCTCCGGTGAGTTGTACGACGCCGAGGCTGAAGCAGGACAAGAGAGACAACGTTAACCTAAGTGGAGTTCTAATAGCATCTCCAATACATGACGTAATATACATAACCACAAAGTTCTAGATGTAAAATAAATTAGCTGCTCATCTATGAACTTAACAGTCGAAACTGAACTTAATTGTCGAAACTGAACTTAACTGTCGAAACTGAATTTTGTTGTTGAAACTAAATTTTGCTGCCGAAACTGAACGCACTAGCAAGGTGAGGCTACACGTCGGTCGACTGACTTTTTCATCTCTGGTCAGTCGATTTTGCAGCTGTTGGATACTAAATCAAGGGCCTGCGGTTCGTCTTCAACCTCCACCCCCCTCAACCGCCAGCCAGCACCGGCCAAACTGCAGCCCCCCGCCGCCTGCGGCTGGCAGTGCGCCGCCCCGCCCGCCCCGAAAACACTCCACCCCGCCGGTCCGCCGCCGCCCCGGCCATCCCTCTAGCCCCCCCCCCATGCCAAGCTTTTTCTCCGGCGATCCCCACGCCACCGCCCCGCCAATGCCCCGCCACCATCGGTGACCACCACCCCCACCCTGAAGCCTAAGATAGATAGTGGGGTACCTCTCCGGCGAGACCCCCTCCCTGCTGCGGCTGGTTCTTCCTTCACCCCAGCGAGCCCCCCACCCCCTGAAAATCGACTGACCCAAAAGTCGATTCAGTCGACTAAAGTTTAGCTAAATCGGAGCAGCATCGCAAGCAAGAGCAAGAGAGAGAGCAGCAGCGCGAGCAAGAGCAATAGCAAGAGTAGACTAGGCAGGGAGCAAGAGCAGACCAGGCAGGGGACCAAGAGCAAGAGCAGAGCAGCAGCGCGAGCGAGAGCTAAAGCAGCAGTTGGTCCTACAGATGTGGACGTCACCGCCGAGGGAGCAACGCCGTGGAGGAAGTGTCCGGCGATGCCACCCTGGATGGAGCCGCGCCGTGTCGTCTCGGGACCGAGCGCCGGCAGCACCGTGAGATTGAATCAAGAAGAAAATGCGGCTATTAGTGTACAACCTCTTTGGTGGCGCCGATTAGGCCGCAGCTTCATCTCATGAAATGGTGATGATGATGCTCTTTCGGTGGTGCAGGTGAAGACGGCGGTGTGGAACTAGAGGTGGCGTGAAAGACGAGGGGAACATCGGGGCAGCTCCTTGAAGGTGGAGGATGGGGTGGCTGAACCGGCGGGACGACGAGATCGATAGCGGATCCTCATCCGGTACGGTGGATGAGGGACGTCGAGGTGTTGTTGTGGACGACGTCGTCGGGGAAGAGGCTCAGGCTGGGTGGCGGACGAAGCAGGGTGTGGGGTTTCGTCGCGCGTTTTCGCGGCCTCGGTGTATGAATGGGTGGGCGGATGGGATGGTAGTGGGGAACCATGCCTTAGGGATGCGCTTGTCCGGAATGTGGGGTAAGTTACGAAAGTACCCCACTGATTTGAGGCGGTTCTTTTGGTTCTGGTGTACCACGGGCATTTCACGTGTCGGGATTTCACAGGAGGTGGGAGTTTTTGTGCGCGTTGTAATTTCGGAATAGCAAGGCACGGGTTGAGATGGAGGGAGTTGTCGGAGCACAACGAGACAAAGATATATCTTAAATATTTTGGGCTAACAAGGCATAGGTTGAAGAGGCAGGAGTTTCGCAGCACGATAGACAGAGACACTAGCTTGAATTTTCGGCATAACAAGGCGCGGCTTGAAATTTCGAAAGAACAAGCTTAACGTGTACCCAAAGAAAAAGACAATTTGCACCTCAACACGCACAACACACACACAAACACCATTTAGACTAGAGTAAGGTACATGTGCATTGCACGCATGAGATTTGGCAACCAAATTATGAATAAATACCACATTATAGCATGTAAGCTTTGAGTCATATATGCATGATGTAGATGTTTGTTTAATTCTTATAGTTCATTTCATTCAAAATCATCTAGTTTTTATAAGAAAGCTAATCTATTTTAAGATTCATGGAATTGTGCGTTGTAAGACATAAAGTAAAAACAAATAGTGACAAATCATGTAGAAAAACATTTGGGCAATTCTGATACGGAAGATTCTAGAACAAAGAAGAAGTGCTTGTGCTTTGATGTTTGTGCATTATGCTTAAGTTCAACCATGGAGTCTTCTAGATTATACATATGGAGAAATCTGGTGGAATCTAGATGATATCCAACGGCTAGTAGTGCTCAAATTTGCCATCTTTGGACCCTCGGATTTGCCTCATCCAACGATCATCTTTCAAAGTTAAAGTTACCCGCACACAATATAAAAAATATAAAATATAATATATATATATATAGGGGTATAGATATAGATATGTGATGCGAAAGCCACCCATCATCTCCAATTAGAATAGTGTGTCCATGCACGGATGCGACGTGGCCAAATGACGTCTGCCATCGGTATCTCAAATTCAAATGAGTCTGACCTTGTTCAATGTGTATACATTACAACATTCTCGTTTCCAAACCATGCCACGCAGATCTCCGTTATATTCATGCATGCATGGGTTTCAAACATCAGGATCCCTTATTCAAATATTTGAATTCAACTTTACATTGATTATGACCTCACCTAGTCTTTTAAACCCACACAGTCATCTTCTCTTTATAATTGTACCACTAACTTTCTCTCGTGCATGTATGCACACACACTACCAGCCGGCATTATCCATCGCACACATGAAATCTTTTTCTTCAGGTCGGTCTCCCATGAAGTCACACACCCACACACATCCCCCTCTCCATCATATCAGGCATTCTTTATCTCTCACGCGTGCATGCGCAACAATCGATGTTCCTCTATGTATTTGTGTATATAGCTAGGTCTTTCATAGTTTTCCACACAAACTAATCAATCGATATATCCAGTGAGGTCTCACCCTCTTTCCCACATCCACATCGATCAATCTATACCTCTCTATATAGGATTAACATATATAGCTAATACACCCACATTAATTATATATCCAACGTCCCCCTCTAATCATCCATGCCTTCCGCTTCATCTCTCAGACGTGCGCACAATGGCCAAGACAGGGGGCAGTAAGGGTCCTGCCCCCCCCCCCCCCTAACATCACTATATATCGAGGCTAATAATGGTTTAAGTTCATGAATTGACCCTCCTCGTAAAGGATTAGCAATGCTTGGCCCCCAAGCTCATTTATTTTTCATGGCACCACCACTGCGCGGACCAGTGCACATTCTCGCCCCCTCTCTCTAAATATCGATCTTGCACTTGTGCATTAATTCATAGTCTCCCTCCACTCGGCCCCTCACACCATCTTCTAGCCCCCCACCGGATTTTGCCACATGTACAATCTAGCAGACTCCATGGTCGAACTTAAGCATAATGCACAAACCTCAAAACAACAGTGGTTCTCTTTTATTCTAGAATCTTCCGTATCATAACTGCCCAAACTTTTTTTCTAGTTGAATTGCCATATTTGTTTTTACTTTATGCTTTACAACGCATAATTCCATGAATCATAAAATAGATTAAGGGCTTCTTTGATTCAAAGGATTCTCAAAGGAATTTTGGAGGATTCTAATCATTAGGAATTTTTCCTATCTTGGTTGTGTGATTCATAGGATTGTAAACCAAAGGAATTTTTCCATATGATTCATTTGCACTAGATTTCATAGGAAACATCCCATCCACTCAAACCTCTTTGAAAGAATTCTGCGTTTTTTAAGCACAATCAAACACTCGTACAATCCTATAGGATTCAAGACAACATTCCACTATAATCCCATGTTTTTCCTATTCCCGCGTTTTGGAAATCCTACGAATCCAAGAGGCCCTAGCTTTTTTAGATAAACTAATTGATTTTGAATGAGATGAACTATAAGAATTAAATGAAGGTCTACATCAGGCATATATGACTCAGAGCTTACATGCTATAGTGTGGTATTAATTCATAATTTGGTTGCAAAATCTGATGCGTGCAATGCATGTGTACCTTACTAGTACTTCGAGTATGTCTCTCTTACATTTCATGAAGCCACGTGGCACATGTGGAGGCATTGTCGCGACCTCCTTGTGTGGATTGATCACAGTGACGTGCTGCTGGCTCCAGAAGAATGTACTCGTCCTCCCTGAGCCATACTAGCGGTACATGCACGAAGCAAAGATGTGCACGCACGCCACGCACGTACTCATTCCCTCGCACGCACACGCGGGTACACGGGCGGATGCAATTTTGTTCCCAGATCCACCCCATGTGATAATTTGACGCATTTAAAGTCGTTGACTTCATTGATGGTCAATTAATATAGCGCATGCAAATTGAGTGGACGTGAGGGCGGAAGAAAGACATTATTACTCAACTGTGCGCATGCGAGTAGTTAAATCATGGGTTGCTAGTAGTACTTCCATTGGTCTCCTTCGTATTTTGTGCCAATTTTTAACAGTAACATAATATTTACGCATTTGAGCAATGTAGTCTACTTAAAATTTATGTTCCGCTAAACTCATCGGGAGCCGTTTTGGGCCTCGAAACCAAAACCATCAATTAATCTTTACCTTGTTCCCATCACATTCAAAAGCCTACTCACACCTACTAGTACGTACCAAACCTGAACGTGTTCCCACTATGCAGGTATTAGTACTAGTGCTAGTACTTAGGTTATAAAAAGGGGAACTACCTAACCGAAAATTACTCTACCTTTCCTACTCATAAGTGCTTCTTCTTCGCCCGTCCTTGCCATGGCCAGTGAGCAGAGCTCTAGGTCGAGAACTACTCATAAGAAGGGAGCGGCAACCAAGGCTGCAGAAAAAAAGAGGGCTCGCCGCCACGCAGAGACCTTGAAAGATCTCTCACGGTAGGCGATGGTTCCCAAGAGCGCCCTAGCCGCGGAGGCGAACATGCCGAGCTGGCGGCGGTGGAGTCGTTATTGAAGGAAATATGCCCTAGAGGCAATAATAAAGTTATTATTTATTTCCTTATTTCATGATAAATGTTTATTATTCATGCTACAATTATATTAACCGGAAACATAATACATGTGTGAATACATAGACAAACATAATGTCACTAGTACGCCTCTACTTGACTAGCTTGTTAATCAAAGATGGTTGTGTTTCCTAACCATAGACATGAGTTGTCATTTGATTAACCGGATCACATCATTAGGATAATGATGTGATTGACTTGACCCATTCCGTTAGTTTAGCACTTGATCGTTTAGTATGTTGCTATTGCTTTCTTCATGACTTATACATGTTCCTACAACTATGAGATAATGCAACTCCCGTTTACCGGAGGAACACTTTGTGTCCTACCAAACGTCACAACGTAATTGGGTGATTATAAAGGAGCTCTACAGGTGTCTCCAAAGATACATGTTGAGTTGGCGTATTTCGAGATTAGGTTTTGTCACTCCGATTGTCGGAGAGGTATCTCTGGGCCCTCTCGGTAATGCACATCACTATAAGCCTTGAAAGCAATGTAGCTAATGAGTTAGTTACGGAATGATGCATTACATAACGAGTAAAGAGACTTGCCAGTAACGAGATTGAACTAGGTATTGAGATACCGACAATCGAATCGCGGGAAAGTAACATACCGATGACAAAGGGAACAACGTATGTAGTTATGCGGTTTGACCGATAAAGACCTTCGTAGAATATGTGGGAACCAATATGAGCATCCAGGTTCCGCTATTGGTTATTGACCGGAAATGAGTCTCGGTCATGTCTACATAGTTCTCGAACCCGTAGGGTCCGCATGCTTAAAGTTTGGTGACGATCGGTATTATGAGTTTATGTGATTTGATGTACCGAAGGTAGTTCGGAGTCCCGGATGAGATCGGGGACATGACGAGGAGTCTCAAAATGGTCGAGACATAAAGATCGATATATTGGACGACTAAATTCGGACATCGGAAAGGTTCCGAGTGATTCAGGTATTTTTCGGGGTACCGGGGAGTTACGGGAATACGAGGAAGAAGAAATGGGCCTTATGGGCCAAGTGGTGGAAGAGAGGAGACAGGGTGCGCAGCCCCCCTAGCCCAAACCGAATTGGATTAGGGGCCCGGGCCCTCTTTCCTCCTTTTCCTCCCTCTCTTTCCTTCTCCCTCTCCTCCTTCCTTTCCTCCTCCTAGTGGGAGTAGGAAAGGGGAGTCCTACTCCTACTAGGAGGAGGACTCCTCCTCCTGGCGCACCCTACAGGGGCCGTCCGGACTCCCCCTTGCTCCTTTATATACGGGGGCAGGGGGGCACCTCTAGACACACAAGTTGATCTATTGATCTCTCCCAGCCATGTGTGGTGCCCCCCTCCACCATATTCCACCTCGCTAATATCTTAGCGGTGCTTTGGCGAAGCCCTGCGTCGGTAGCATCATCAACACAGTCATCACGTCATCATGCAGACAAAACTCTCCTGCAATGCTCTGCCGGATCGGAGTTCGTGGGACGTCATCGAGCTGAACGTGTGCTGAACTCGAAGGTGCCGTACGTTCGATACTTGGATCGGTCGGATTGTGAAGACGTACGACTACGTCAACCGCGTTGTGCTAACGCTTCCGCTATCAGTCTACGAGGGTATGTGGACAACACTCTCCCCTCTCGTTGCTATGCATCACCATGATCTTGCGTGTGCGTAGGATTTTTTTTGAAATTACTACGTTCCCCGATAGTGGTATTAGAGCCTGGTTTTATGCGTAGATGTTATATGCACAAGTAGAACACAAATGAGTTGTGGGCGATACAAGTCATACTGCTTACCAGCATGTCATACTTTGGTTCGGTGGTATTGTTGGATGAAGCGGCCCGGACCAACATTACGTGTAATCTTACGCGAGACTGGTTCTACCGACGTGCTTTGCACACAGGTGGCTAGCGGGTGTCAGTTTCTCCAACTTTAGTTGAACCGAGTGTGGCTACGCCCGGTCCTTGAGAAGGTTAAAACAACACTAACTTGATGAACTATCGTTGTGATGCGTAGGTAAGAACGGTTCTTGCTCAGCCCATAACAGCCACATAAAACTTGCAACAACAAAGTAGAGGACGTCTAACTTGTTTTTGCAGGGCATGTTGTGATTTGATATGGTCACGACGTGATGAGTTGTTGTATGAGATGATCATGTTTTGTTGAAGTTATCGGCAACTGGCAGAAGCCTTATGGTTGTCTCTTTATTGCATAAGATGCAAGCGCCAAATAATTGCTTTACTTTATCGCTATGCGATAGCAATAGTTGCAAAAGCAGTAATTGGCGAGACGACCATGTGACGACACATTGATACAGATCAAGATGATCGAGATCATGGTGTCGTGTCGGTGACGATAGAAATCATGATAGTACTTTGGAGATGAAGGTCAAAGGCGCAAGATGATCATGGCCATATCATGTCACATATTTTGATTGCATATGATGTTTATCTTTTATACATCTTATTTTGCTTAGTTCGACAGTAGCTTTATAAGATGATCTCTCACTAAATTTCAAGGTATAAGTGTTCTCCCTGAGTATGCACCATTGCGAAAGGTCTTCATGCTGAGACACCACGTGATGATCGGGTGTGATAGGCTCTACGTTCAAATACAACGGGTGCTAAACAGTTGCACACGCTAAAAACTCAGGTTAAACTTGACGAGCCTAGCATATACAGATATGGCCTCGGAACACTGGAGATTGAAAGGTCGAGCGTGAATCATATAGTAGATATGATCAACATAGTGATGTTCACCATTGAAAACTACTCCATCTCACGTGATGATCGGACATGGTTTAGTTGATTTGGATCACGTGATCACTTAGATGATTAGAGGGATGTCTATATAAGTGGGAGTTCTTAAGTAATATGATAAATTGAACTTTAATTTATCATGAACTTAGTCCTGATATGAGTTTGCAAATAATGTTGTGATCAATAGCTCGCATTGTTGCTTCCCTATGTTTTATATGTGTTCCTAGAGAAAACTAAGTTGAAAATGATAGTAGCAATTATGCGGACTGGGTCCGTGATCTGATGTTTATCCTCATTGCTGCACAGAAGAATTATGTCCTTGATGCACCGCTAGGTGACAGACCTATTGCAGGAGCAGATGCATATGTTATGAACGTTTGGCTAGCTCAGTATGATGACTACTTGATAGTTTAGTGCACCATGCTTAACGGCTTAGAATCGGGACCTGAAATATGTTTTGAACGTCATGGACCATATGCAATGTTCCAGGAGTTGAAGTTAATATTTCAAGCAAATACCCGAGTTGAGAGATATGAAGTCTCCAACAAGTTCGCTAAAAGATGGAGGAGAATCCTCAACTAGTGAGCATATGCTCTGATTGTCTGGGTACTATAATCGCTTGAATCAGGTAGGAGTTAATGTTCCAGATAAGATAGTGATTGACGGAGTTCTCTAGTCACCATCACCAAGTTACCAGAACTTCATGATGAACTATAGTATGCAAGGGATGACGAAAACAATTCCTGAGCTCTTCGTGATGTTGAAAATCGACGAAAGTAGAAATCAAGAAAGAGCATCAAGTGTTGATGATTAACAAGACCACTAGTTTCAAGAAAAGGGCAAAGGGAAAGAAAGGGAACTTCAAGTAGAATGACAAGCAAGTTGTCACTCCCGCGAAGAAGCCCAAAGCTGGACCAAAGCCTGAAACTAAGTGCTTCTACTGCAAAGGAAATGGTCACTGCAAGAGGAAATGCCCTGAATATTTGGTAAATAAAAAGGACGGCAAAGTGAACAAGGGTATATTTGATATACAGGTTATCGATGTGTACCTTACTAGTGTTTATAGTAGCCCCTGAGTATTTGATACTTGTTCGGTTGCTAAAAATTAGTAACTCGAAACAGGAGATACAGAATAAACAAAGATTAGTTGAGGAGATACAGAATAAACAGAGACTAGTTGCTAAAAATGTTGGAAGTGGTTCCAAGATTGATATGATCATCATCTCACACTCCCTATACTTTCGGGATTAGTGTTAAACCTAAATAAATGTTATTTGGCGTTTGCGTTGAGCATGAATATGATTTGATCATGTTTATTTCAATACGGTTATTCATTGGTATTCTGTTTACATGAATAAAGCCTTCGATGGTCATACACCCAATGAAAATAGTTTGTTGGATCTCGATCGTAGTGATACACATATTCATAATATTGATGCCAAAAGATGCGAAGTTGATAATGATAGTGCAACTTATTTGTGGCACTGCCGTTTGGGTCATATCGGTGTAAAGCGCATGAAGAAACTCCATGCTGATGGGTTTTTGGAATCACTTGATTATGAATCATTTGATGCTTGTGAACCATGCCTTTTGGCAAGATGACTAAAACTCCGTTCTTCAGAACAATGGAACGAGCTACTGATTTAATGGAAATAATACATACAGATGTATGCGATCCAATGAGTGTTGATGCTCGTGGAAAGTATCTTTATTTTATAACCTTCATAGATGATTTGAGAAGATATGGGTATATCTACTTAATGAAACACAAGTCTGAAACATTTGAAAAGTTCAAAGAATTTCAGAGTGAAGTGGAGAATCGTCATAACAAGAAAATAAGGTTTATACGATCTGATCATGGAGGAGAATATTTGAGTTACGAGTTTGGCCTTCATATAAAACAATGTGGAATAGTTTCACAGCTCACGCCACCTGGAACACCACAACGTTATGGTGTGTCTGAACATCGTAACCGCACTTTATTGGATATGGTGCAATCTATGATGTATCTTACCGATTTACCGCCATTGTTTTGGGGTTATGCATTAGAGACAGCTGCATTCACTTTAAATAGGGCACCATCAAAATCCATTGAGACGACGCCTTATGAACTATGGTTTGGCAAGAAACCAAAGTTATCGTTTCTTAAAGTTTGGGGCAGTGATGCTTATGTGAAAAAGTTTCAACCTGATAAGCTCGAACCCAAATCGGAGAAGTGTGTCTTCATAGAATACCCAAAGGAAAATATTGGGTACACCTTCTATCACAGATTCGAAAGCAAGATATTCGTTGCTAAGATGGATCCTTTCTAGAGAAGGAGTGTCTCTCGAAAGAAGTGAGTGGGAGGAAAGTAGAGCTTGATAAGGTATTTGTATCTTCTCTCGAATTGGAAAGTAGTTCATCACAGAAATCAGTTCCAGTGATTCCTACACCAATTAGCGAGGAAGCTAATGATGATGATCATGAAACTTCAGATTAAGTTACTATAGAACCTCGTAGGTCTTCCAAAGTACAGTCCGCACCAGAGTGGTACAGTAATCATGTTCTGGAAGTCATGTTACTAGACCATGATGAACCTACAAACTATGAGGAAGCGATGATGAGCCCAGATTCCATGAAATGGCTTGAGGCCATGAAATCTGAGATGGGATCCATGTATGAGAACAAAGTGTGTACTTTGGTGGAGTTACCCGATGATTGGCAAGCCATATTGTATAAATGGATCTTCAAGAGGAAGGCAAATGTTGACAGTAGTGTTACTATCTACAAAGCTCGACTTGTTGCAAAAAAAATTCGACAAGTTCAAGGTGTTGAATATGATGAGATTTTCTCACTCGTATCGATGCTTAAGTCTGTCTGAATCATGTTAGCGATTGCCACATTTTATGAAATCTGATAAATGGATGTCAAAACTGCATTCCTTAATGTGTTTATTAAAGAAGAGTTGTATATGATGCAACCAGAAGGTTTAATTAATCCTAAAGGTGTTAACAAAATGTGCGAGCTCCAGCGATCCATCTATGGACTGGTGTAAGCATCTCAGAGTTGGAATATACGCTTTGATGAGTTGATCAAAGCGTATGGTTTTGTACAGACTTTTGGAGAAGCTTGTATTTACAAGAAATTGAGTGGGAGCTCTGTAGCATTTCTGATATTATATGTGGACGACATATTGTCGATTGGAAATGATATAGAATTTTTGGATAGCATAAAAGGATACTTGAATAAAAGTTTTTCAATGAAAGACCTCGGTGAAGCTGCTTACACATTGAGCATCAAGATCTATAGAGATAGATCAAGACGCTTGATAAGATTTTTCAAAGAGTACATACCTTGATTTGATTTTGAAGTAGTTCAAAATGGAACAGTCAAAGAAGGAGTTCTTTCCTGTGTTGCAAGGTGTGAAGTTGAGTAAGACTCAAAGCCCGACCATGGCAGAAAATAGAAAGAGAATGAAAAGTCATGCCCTATTCCTCAGTCATAGGTTCTATAAAGTATGCTATGCTGTGTACCAGACCTACTGTATACCTTGCTCTGAGTTTGGCAAGGGAGTATAATTTTGATCTAGGAGTAGGTCACTGGACAACAGTCAAGATTATCCTTAGTAAGGACTAAGGAAATATTTCTCGATTATGGAGGTGATAAAAGAGCCCATTGTAAAGAGTTACATCGGTGCAAGATTTTACACCGATCCAGATGGCTCTAAGACTCAATCTGGATACATATTGAAAGTGGGAGCAATTAGCTAGAGTAGCTCCTTGCAGAGCATTGTAGACATAGAATATTTGCAAAATACATATGGCTCTGAATGTGACAGACCCATTGACTAAACTTCTCTCACGAGCAAAACATGATCATACCTTACTACTCTTTGGGTGTTAATCACATAGCGATGTGAACTAGATTATTGACTCTAGTAAAACCTTCGGGTGTTGGTCACATGACGATGTGAACTATGGGTGTTAATCATATACAGATATGAATATTGGTGTTAAATCACATGATGATGTGAACTAGATTATTGACTCCAGTGCAAATGGGAGACTAAAGGAAATATGCCCTAGAGGCAATAATAAAGTTATTATTTATTTCCTTATTTCATGATAAATGTTTATTATTCATGCTAGAATTGTATTAACCAGAAACATAATACATGTGTGAATACATAGACAAACATAATGTCACTAGTATGCCTCTACTTGACTAGATCGTTAATCAAAGATGGTTGTGTTTCCTAACCATAGACATGAGTTGTCATTTGATTAAGGGGATCACATCATTAGGAGAATGATGTGATTGACTTGACCCATTCCGTTAGTTTAGCACTTGATCGTTTAGTATGTTGCTATTGCTTTCTTCATGACTTATACTGTTCCTACAACTATGAGATTATGCAACTCCCGTTTACCGGAGGAACACCTTGTGTGCTACCAAACGTCACAACATAACTGGGTGATTATAAAGGAGCTCTACAGGTATCTCCAAAGGTACATGTCGAGTTGGTGTATTTCAAGATTAGGTTTTGTCACTCCGATGTCGGAGAGGTAGTTCGGAGTCCCAGATGAGATCGGGGACATGACGAGGAGTCTCGAAATGGTCAAGACGTAAAGATCGATATATTGGATGACTATATTCGGACATCGTAAAGGTTCCGAGTGATTCGGGCATTTTTCGGGGTACAGAGGAGTTACGAGAATATGATGAAGAAGTAATGGACCTCATGGGCCAAGTGGTGGAAGTGAGGAGGCAGGGCGCGCGGCCCCCCTAGCCCAAACCGAATTGGACTAGGGGGCCAGCCCCTCTTTCCTCCTTTTCCTCCCTGTCCTTCCTTCTCCCTCTCCTCCTTACTTTCATCCTCCTAGTGGGAATAGGAAAGGGGAGTCCTACTCCTACTAGGAGGAGGACTCCTCCTCCTGGCGCGCCCTACAGGGGCTGGCCGGCCTCCCCCTTGCTCCTTTATATACGGCGGCAGGGGGCACCTCTAGACACACAAGTTGATCTGTTGATCTCTCCCAGCCGTGTACGGTGCCCCCCTCCAACATATTCCACCTCGGTAATATCGTAGCGGTGCTTAGGCGAAGCCCTGCGTCGGTAGCATCATCAACACCGTCATCACGTCGTCGTGCTTACAAAACTGTGCTGCAAAGCTATGCTGGATCGGAGTTCGTGGGACGTCATCGAGCTGAACGTGTGCTGAACTCGGAGGTGCCATACGTTCGGTACTTGGATCGGTCGGGTTGTGAAGACGTACAACTACATCAACCGCGTTGTGCTAACGCTTCCGCTTTCAGCCTACGAGGGTTCGTGGATAACACTCTCCCCTCTTATTGCTATGCATCACCATGATGTTGCGTGCACGTCGGAATTTTTTTGAAATTACTATGTTCCCCAACAGTTATCCCTCGACGGCATGCCCGATCAGCTCAATAAGCACCTCAATAAGCAGAAGGAGTTCATCCATGGCTTGGTGGAGCTGCTGAAGGAGAGCCTCGACGACATGCCCGCTGAGCTCAATAAGTAGGGGGAGTTGACTGCCGGCTTGGCGATGCTGCTGAAGAAGAGCATTGCCTCGAAGAAGAAGGAGACCGGCGAAATCCTACGACTTCAGGAGGACAAGGCGAAGCTCTGCCACGAGATCGACTTGTTGAAGGAGAAGAATGCCGGCTGGAAGAAGCTGTATGAGAATACTAGTTCCTCGATGAAGATGCCGAAGGCCCTCGTCATGGAACAGAAGGAGGAGTTGGCGAAGCTCCGCATCGAGCCCTCGGCTGCTTTCAAGGTACATAATACGGCCGTGGAACAGATGATGAAGGCTCTCGTCAAGAAATCCCGCGTCATGGACAGAATGAAGAAGATGGCGGAGGAGACGCGCAAGGAGATGGAGGTCGTGGAGGTGATGAAGAAGCAACTACGACTCCGCGGTGAATTAGATCATTTGCGGTGATAATCTTCCTTCTTCTTTTGCTCCTGTGTTTCATCTTTTGCTTCGGGTGTTTCGCTGCACGCATCACGTTCTCTGTGAGGCATGAATAGAACAATGCTTTTTTTGAGGGAATGAATAGAACAATGCTAATAGTGAGATGACTAGCAAATTAGATCATTTTTTATCGCCATATGGCACTGGGCTGCCGTGTTTCGTGCTCCTCCATCGTAGTACTACTCCAGTGGAAAACTTGAGTATACCGCATGGTTTTTTGCTCCTCCTCAAGTCGTTGGCGCATTTATATGAGCAATCAAATCACAAGGCCCCGCCTTCCAGCAGCAATGAGCCATCAAATCACAAAGGCCCTCGCCTCTCGTGAAACCGACCAAGCTAGACTGCCCCGCCCTCTAGCCTTTTAAAAAATGTATACTTTTGTACAGTAGTAGTATCGATGTATTGCGCCATGGATCAAAACATGAAATTAAAAAAAAGGTGGTACATATAGAGAGCGCTCGTTCCCAAATTATGCATATAGTACTATTAAAAAGGCTAGTCACCATAATGGTGTCCAGCACAACCCAACCCTCAAATAAAACTAAGCATCCTGGAATTCTTTGACAAAACTAAGCACCTTCTTTGACAACTAAACTGCTGGCTATATGATGTTGGCTATATATATTGTACGTATATAATGTGAAGAAACGAGTGGTAGTACTATACCAACTAAAAGATGAAATGTAAGAAATACTAGTATGTACATACTGAAGAGTTAAAGTATCGAGAGGACACATAACATAGTTCTACTGGGGGCTCGGCACAACACACCCCTCAAATTAAATTAAGCACACTTGAAATTAAACTTTGCAACTATTCTGGTAGACACTGCATTAGAACCACCATGAGCAACAACACTGCCACCTTACTCGGAGTCCTCGTCCACGTCCTCGACTTCGTCCTTGTCGCTCTTCCTCTTGGCCGATACTTCTTTGCTTGAACCACACACTTGGCTGTTGCTCTTCATCCAACCCTTGTAGATATTGAAACAAAGGTAGCCATCCATTGCAGCGTAGTGGATGTGGTCTATATCTAGTACATTCCGCTGCCATGCATAATGATGAAACATGTATGGAGGTTTCTCTAGTTTACCGTACGAAGGATGAACCATGGCTCCTGCCAGGGTCAGCATTCAAGGCTGACGAGAGGGCAGCAGCCGATTCTTCTGGAGGTCAAAGGGGTTGCCTACAATGAGGCCTATCTGACCCAGGACATCTTTGTCGTTCGTAAAGTCTAAAGTGACGAATTTGACTAGGTTGCTCTCGAGGAAGTTCTTAAAGTCCAGGCATTCACTGTCGGCATGACATATGTGGTAGACCAAGCATAAGTCATGCACGCAAACCTGGATCACGGCGGGCTTCTTCCTCTCTTTGTCCTTTAGATCCTTCTCTCATCCCAGGACTGTGGTGTACTCAACATCTAGCCCAGCGACCCACTCATCATCTGAATTTTTGAACATGCGTCTGAAGCGAGAAAGACATCCTTTCACCGACGCGGAAGAACGGGTGTAGATGACATCGTACTCATCGCCAGTGATGGCTCTAACCGTGTACTCACCGTCGATCATGGAGATTTCGGACGCCATGGATTTGGAAGGAGGCTTAGGATTAGTGGAACTGCCGTAATGTGAAAGGACGGGACGACTAGGAGCGAACTGTCGTAGTATTGAAGGACGTGCGGGGACGAGTAGGAGCGAACTGCCAGCGTGCGAACGGCAGGGTAGTGGATTTCCATTCTCCCATGCTACGGGCTTCCGAGAGCCCTTGGATCTGAGATCGAACGGTTGCATGGGGTGATTCTAGACCTATGGGTTAATATCCTATCATGGACGGTTATTCTGCAAATTTTCAGCAACTTAGCATGCGACCGTTTGATCTCAGATTCAAGGGCTGCCAGCAGCCTGTATCATGGTCGCGCCCTTGGAGATTTAACACGGTGCGTTAGGCTATCTAATGTTGGCATGTCATACATAGTCATCACTTAGTCACTCATACTACAACAAGGTTGGCTACAAGGTTGGCTATAAGTGTATTTTTTTTACTTCTCTCTATCTCTTTCTTCGTACTGACGTACTCCCTCCGTCCCATAATATAAGAACGTTTTTGACACTAGTGTAGTGCCAAAAACGTTCTTATATTATGGGACACAAGGAGTACTAGTATTTATTGCATGTGCCAAGGAGTGACCTCTTCCAATGAAATGGTGTGCTTATTAGTTTTTTGTTGCTAAGTTTGCTTCATTTAATTAGCTGTAGACTCAAAATTGTCTTTTCACCTAGGACCACACACTTAGCACCATTTCTTCCTTGGGTCACCAAAATAGTCTCTCTCTTCTTGATTAACTTGCCACATCAGACTTTATGCCTATGTGGCAAGCTTAGCACATGTAGGAGCAAGTAAGGCTTCTTGTAATGGGAGTATCATAGGTACTAGTATCATGCATGCCAACTATGCAATCTTGATGAGGTGACGTCGAATTAAATGAAGAAAAGGGAGAGTTGAGTATCATAATATGATACTGTATCATATTAAATGATGTGCTACTATGTGTCATGCATGACAATAAATAAACTATCCTACGATACCAACACATCATACTATGCATTAAAGATGTAGTATCATACAAAAGTATCATATGCATGATACTAGTATATGATACTCTCCATTACGACCAACCTAAGTACAATAGTGCGCTTTACATGGCATTTTTGTATATGTGGAGGAAAGAGAGGCAAGGAAAAAGTGGAGAAGTGGGCTCTCATGCAAGAGCCAGCCTCTACTACATGGTGGAGCATTGGGAGAGGCACATGTATGGAGGTGGTCAGGAATCGGGAGAATCACGCCGGTCGTAGCGCCTAAGTTAAAATGATAATGGCAAGTCAAATCACGTGGCCCCACCTGTCCAGCAGTAACTTGCTGTCAAATCACACAGCCCTACGTTTGCAGCATCCTACTCCCTCGTCTTCTCGCATCTCTGTCGAACCGACTAGGCAAAACTGCCCCGCCTACCACGCAGGAAAAGCCCCGCCCTCGACTTTTAAATAGTAATATAGTATACTAATTTTGTATCCATGGATTGCGCCATGGAGCAAAGCCTCTAGAAAATGGTGGTACACATGTACGGAGTATACAGCATGCCCGTCGCGTTCGCGTCGCACCCCAGACGGTCGGTTGGTCTGGCACGCTGCTCTTCGAATGGAACGCGCGTCATATTGCCTTTGCACACACATGTGGGACCGCAATTGAGAACTGACCATAGTCACAGTCCCCGGCCCCGCAAGTCGGGTGACTTAATAGAAGAGGGAGACAAGCGATAGTACTAGAGAAGTGTTGTACTACTACGTTGGTGCCTGGATGATCCCTGCAAGACACGTAAGATCATCCTTGCATGTGACCAGACTCCAGCAGACACGCCTAGATTGCCTATCATCTACATATCGTGCAAGCCGTGTTGTCCATGGCTGTAGTTGTGGTGAGAAATCTAAAAAAAGGTTTCTTGTCATCTCACAAAATTGGTTGTCATGTGCTTTGGATCACTGCGAGGGTTAAACAGCGACAACTGAGTTGGGCTAGTCATTGTGGGCACATGCACGAAGACTACTCGGCTGCCATCTAGGTCAAGCCGGCTATGTTAATTAGGACATCTATCGACGGACCCATTTTGTACGAGTTTATCTTTAATTTGAGTTTTGTTCCTCGTCTAGTTTGTCCGTCGGGATTCATGTTGTCTCCTTTGGGCAGTGAGGTTATGATTTCTTGTCATGTGGCATTTTTACGTGTTATATGTTATAATCCAGCGCTTCAGATCAAAATGACGACAACTGCACCTCCGGGCCACGTGCATGAAGACTTCTCGACAGTCATTGACGAGGTCAAGCCGGCTCCGGTAGACAAAAGAAAACTATTACTACTCCAATATATAGGTACGAGCCTCCGCGCTTGCTTGCTAGTGTTGCTCTCTTCACACTCTCTCGGCCTCTCCAGATCTAAACATGACAGCGGTGGCCACACTCTCTCTCTCTCTCTCTGCTCACCGCTGGTCACAGATCCAGCCAGATCCTCTCCGCCGAGGAAGGTTTGAAGGTGCAATGTTCACGCGGTCGTCCTCGGCGATGGATCTTACCCACTGCTGGAACGTCCCGATCAGCCTGCCTTGCCGTTCTCTCCCAAGCATCGCTGGTGAGGGAGGGCCTCGGACCCCTTCTTCCTTGATGCCGTAGTGTGGGTAGATCCGGCCTCCCGCCGCCCACCTAGTGACATCCCGGCGACCATCAGGTATAACTTCCTTCGAAACCGGCCTTGCTCTACTTCCCGAGCTCCTGACGTCGCTGCATTTGTATCTTTTACTATTTCTCAGGCCCCCTCGTTGATAGGATCGATTGGCTGTTCGAAAACCACCTAATATTTTTACGTTTAAGAGGTAAAACTAGTTCATGCACTCGAACCTAGTACTACTTGGTTCAAACAAGGAAGAAAGGGGGTGGGGTGGGTGAGGATTTGTTACCTGAATCTAGGACTTGGTCGAAAGAGGAAATAATGGGGGCGAAAAGTAGCAGAGACTGGCTATCCAACTGGTCTCTAGGTCTAATAGGGAAATAAAGGGAAACACAGTACAAACTCAATATAAACTCGATCTATTGGTTGAAAAAGGAAACAAAGTGGGGACTGGGGGACAAGTCAACAGAGTAAGTCCAGCACTAGATTTGCTAGCCTCACACAGTATAAGGTGGCTATACCGAACAAAAATGGGACCAACCCAGATATCTTGTTCTGATGTTTGTTGCCCCGAGCCACTCTTATGTAATGCCATTGGTAAAATGTAGCAGTCGCACTGTTAAAAGTAAGGACCCGTTAAACCAATGTTGTTTTCAATGTAATGCCTCCAGTAATATGAATCAATGGCACGTTTTTACATGTCCTGCTAAGTTTCCCATTAAGATAAGTTGGTTCTTTCAGTTAGAAATGCAACTGTCCTGGTCCGCCTACTCTCCCGTGCCCGAAGTAATGTCGTATTTAACGGTTGTCATAGTTAATCCTAATGCCCACACTAATATCTAGCAATGCCACTGCTTTAGAAATTGCTACTGTCCTTGTAGGATTGCCATTCACATAAGGAACATGCTTCTTTTCATTTGATGCATGTTTCATCACTTGTTAGTCACCCTCCTTTCCATCTTTTTTGTGCAAACGGAGATATACATTTCACGCTCGATCTTATTTGAACTGCACAAATGATATCCAAATTATAGTTGAGCATTCCAGGAGCTTCACAACCAACCTTGATGTTGCTCAATTTTATTGCAACTAATGAAGAAGAAGCTATGTGGGTTTCGTTTTTTGATGGAAATGGAACCGGGGCTGGAGCCCTTTTCTTAAAAAAAATGAAGAAGAAGTTGCTAGCTCACGGGACATTGCTTCATTTTAGGTGAACTGCACCAAAAGGTCCCATGAATTGAATCATCCATGTTGGTGACTGAAAGAGCCAGCTTCAGCATCCCAGTCTAAGCACCCCCGGCCTCCATCCCTGCGACGCATGGTACACCTTGTTTGCCTCCTGGTCCACCCTAGTGTCACTAATAAAATGAAGTAATAATACAGTTAAAATAGAGCGAGTGTCCTCTCTATCATTTCATTTCCAATGTAGATAAAGAAAGTGCTTGTCTTTGTTAATGTATGTTTCATCAACTAGTCCCATTGTTAATGTTTAAGCGTTTCTGCAAACTGGGGTGCTTAATTTTAGTTGATCTGTACAAAAATAGAGATTTGAATGTCTCAAGGCACCTCCTTGTACTACCACTGTACACTGATGTTCATCACTGCTAGAAGGTGTATCTGGAAGACTTGGGATGATGTCCAATAAGAGGCGTACCATATGAGGCGTCGTAGGGCCCATCTCGCCCTCGCAGCATGGCATACTATGATACTATCGCAATATTTTCTTCTATTTATTTTGTGTGTTTCATCAACTAGTGCCACTATAATGTAATCATGTTTTTTCATTATCTGTGCAAACAGGGTTATTCAGCTGCATTTTGGTGGAACCGCACAAATGTACGTATGGAACCAGCATATATGCAGAGTGCGAGGTATGCCAAGTAAAAATTACCGACACCAACCATGCTACATGCACGCATTGGCATCCACCACAACCAGTGGGATGTGTGGCGCTCTCTGTGGACGGATCTTTCTCGGCAGCAAATCCTCTAACAAAATACTAGTAGCTTATATTGGCAGTTTTCTAGGGAGTACTCTTTTTTTAAAGAAGCACCAATCTATTTTTGTTTATTTGTACACTGTGTCACAACTTTGACCCAAAGGTCCAGAGCTATTTTAGGGTGATTGGCGTTGTACTCGGAGACTGATTGTAAGCATGATTTTCATTAGCTGTCACACTGATTGTAAGCATGAGCGGGTGGAAGATTAGGTTAATTTGAACCTTACCTTAAACACTATCACCGTTGAAACGAGGCGAGCGTCGAGGGAACCGTGGAGAACGGCGGGGAAGCGACGTTGCGCCATTCGGCCTTCTCTTGCGGTGGGAGAACGAATACTCCTGTGGCTCTGGCTTGCTCTGCACCCTCACGAAAGACACACCATACTCGATCGATTCGTTATCCTCTGGGTGCTCGACCTTCGACCTGTACGCCAACCACCTCCGCCTAACTGTCGCCTCGGGCGAATTTGTCTGCTCCATCACCCAGAGGAGATACTTGATGAACTCAGAGGACTGTAGCGTGACTGCCGCCGAGGAATACATGTACATCGCTGCCCTCATCGCCGCCGTCTCGTTCTTTCTCATACATTGCCACATGGCCCGCGCCATCCTTGAAATCTCCCACTCATTGTCAAACCAAGTAAGGATCTCCCTCATCCTGGCTAACTTTGCCTAGTCGCCGCCGGCGATCTGCCTAATTTGCTGCTACATCCTCTCCATAGATGTCCTTCTGAGTGGTCCGGTGCTAGCTTTGGAAGATGGGAGGAGAGACGGAGGTCTTGCAATAGAGAAGAGGGAGAGGCGAGACGGTGGTTTTGGAATGGAGATGATGGAGAGGAGAGGAGGTGGTTTTGCAATGGAGAAGAGGGAGAGGAGCGTGCGGCAGCGATTTAGGATTGGACGAGAGGGCCGGCGTGCTATGACTGGATCAAAATCAAAATCAATTTACCCTTTAATTAAGAAAGCGACTCCACATTAACTAGTCTCCCTTTTATTCTGGGTCATAATTGAGCATGATTTTCGCAATAAAATATTTGTTATACGTTGCATAAATAATATTATTTGAAAGTACATTCAGATACAAACCAAACGATACAATTTTTGGTGACATGCATTCACATTTTGCTTGTCAAATACAGTATGTGGTCAAACTTTGACCCAAAATACGCAACAACAACAAAAAAATACTTCCAAGACCAGCGCCGCTCTTCCACTCTTCTCCTCTTAAACCACCGCCGCTCCTCTCCTGTTCCAATCTAAATCCAGTGCCACTCCTCTCCTCTTCCATTTCAAAACCACCGCCCCTCCTCTCCTGTTCCAGTCCAAAACCAGCGTCGCTCCTCTCCCGTTCTAATCCAAAACCAGCGCTGCTCCTCTCCTCTTCCATTCAAAAACCACCGCCGGCGAGTGAAGGTGCTGTGGAGAAGTAGATCGATGGAGGAGTACAACCGATACGTGAGGATCACAGATGGCGACCCTGGAAGCTAGCTAGGATGTTGGAGATACAGTCTTGGTTTTGACAACAAGGACCAACCAGCGGCGACGGCGACATCCATGGCCAACTATCTGCAACAGAGCGAAAAGGCGGCGATACACCTGGAGGGAGTCGCGCGGGAGTACATAGAGCTGCTCCTCTAGGCCATGGAGCAAACAGATTCATCGAATCCGATCGTGAGGGAGCGGTGGTGGGAGTATCGATCCCAGATGGAGCATCCACCAGAGATTGAAGGATCGAGCATCTTCAGAGTGCCATTTGTGAGGGTGTCCTGCCAGAGCGAGCTGGTGGAGTCTTTGTTTACCAAACCCAACTGCAAGAGGAGAAAGCAGTTCGCCCGATGACGCTTCCCCGCCATCCTCTCCCTCACCGTTCAAATCGTCTCACAGGGCGATAGTCTGCCGCCGAGGAATAGGAGGGGAGGCATGTTGTGAATTGTTAGGAGGAGCTTAGGGTTGTCAGTATTTGCAGGTTGTGAATTGTGTTTTGTGTTGTGTATTCCGAGAGTACTTTCAGATATGAATGTCTTTTGAATTTCAGATTTGCAGTAATGAGCATATGAAGTATTTTATGAATTCTAGAGATCTATTTTTAGCACTTAAAAAAATGTAGTTTCATAGGAGTATAAAAGTGCAGACAATGTGATTCTCAGAGAAGAAACTACAAGTTTCAGTTTTAGATAAGAAACTGCAAGTTCAGTTTCAGATAAGAAACTGCAACTTTCAAAGGCAAAGCATTTATATTGACACGGCCTTTTCAAACAGGGTTAACATCATGTTGGAAGTTTTACTCATGGTCGAAAATGGAACTACCAGCCAGTTAAGATCATGCTGATCAACATTCATGCATAGCACATCTTCATATGATGCACAGTCAAAATGTGTCATGGGAACGAACACCTATGGGTCAGGGCCCCTTTTTGGTCCGGCGGGGGGGCGGAGATCGCACAAAGAGCGGATCGAGGCGACGCACGCGAGCGATTTTACCCAGCTTCGGAGCTCTCCGGAGAGATAATACTCCTACTGCTGCTTGTCGGGCTATATTGTGTTCTTGCTCGAGAGCGTTGAGAGCTACAATACCAAGCGTGAGTGTTTTCTGGTCTCGAACCCCCTCTACGTTGCGCATGGGCCTCCTTTTATATGCTCAAGGGGTCACCGACAGGTGGCAACGCACGCAAGGGTAAAAGTGTAAAAGAACTGCGGTAGGTATACCTACTTGCATAGTGTATCATACCTAACCCTGACGGCAGGGGACAAAGGCATTAAATGCCCGTCTGAGTCGCCTAAACAGTGCAGAAAAGTGACCGTTAGGGGCGCCACTGCTTGCCACGATGGCAATCTTGTCATCTCCTCTTGCACCTCGCACCGCTTGGCTGCACAACTTCTCGCCACGCGTGCCTGGAATGGTCCCAGGGCGACACGTTGACGGGTGTGCTAGAGCGTAGGTACAGAGTGGCATCCTGCCGCGGCAAGCGTCTTGCCACGTCCGTTGTCTTGTCGCGTCTGGAAGCTTGTTGCTCACCGGATCTTGTCGGGACGCGTAGCGCGTCGCGGCAAGTTTCTTGAGATGCTTTGGCTGGCCCTCCCGGCAAGCTCCTCTTGCCGGGGCCTTGTCCTTCCCGGCAAGCTCCTCTTGCCGGGGCCTTGTCTCCTCGGCTTGAGCACTTTGTTCTTGAATGGCTCCAATAGGAACCACGGAGGATCTTGGCGGGCACCCGGCAAGCCTTGCCGCGGGCCGCTGCGACTGCCCGTGCACAAGTTCGGGATACTAAGGTACCCCTACTTTAGTACACCGACAGGAGCCCCCGGGCCTGGGCCACACACGGTGCCGAGCGCTGTTGGGCCAGGCCCAAAACAGTGCACGGGCACGCGCGGGCTGAGTCCACACCGTATCTCACTCCGTATCCACCGCGCTCTCCTCTAACGGCACGTGTCGAATGCGGCATCGTGGGAGAGATCGTGGGTGGTTCTTTATTCGGAAAAGGCGTAATGTTCGCCTTGTCCCTCTTTATAAGCAAGGGAAACAGGGGCCGTTTCCCCACCTTCGCCATTTGCTATTCCTATCTCCGAAATCTCCGCCACTCCCCTCCGCTTCCAAAGCCGAAAGAGAGCAGCGCTTCGCCCCCCATCGCCCCCGTCGCCGCCAACACCTCCGATCTTCTCCACCACCTCCGCCATGGCTCCGAAAACCGGGAAGGGCGCGAAGTCGGCCGAGGCGCTGCGGCTTGAGGCGCTGCGGAAGGAGCGGGCAACTTTCCCCCCGAGCTCACCGCGGTGGAGCTGAGGGAGTGGTACTACCTCTTCTGGTCGACGGAGACGCTAGCGCATCCGCGCACGAAGGTACTCTCCGCCGCCGCTTCGAAACGGGTTCCAAACGGATACCCCTTCTTCGTACTGTTCTTCTACTATGGGCTCTGCCCGCCCTTCTCGGAGTTCTTTTGTGATATCATGAACACCTATGGGTTTCACCTCCTTGATTTCACCCCCAATGTTGTCCTGACCATGGCGGTTTTCGCACATCTCTGCGAAAACTTTGTCAGAGTCCACCCAAACGTAGCCCTTTTCCGCCACTACTTCATGCCCCGGGTCGAGAGAGGAGGGCCCTTATCTGGCGGGATCGCCTGGATCTCAAGGGTCGGCAAGAAGGAGGCCTATCTTGAGGGGGAGCTTCACAGCAAATGGGAGGAGTGGAGAGCTGATTGGTGCTGGATCATCGAGGAGAACCCGCAGCCGTTTACTGCCTTGCGCCAAACCCCAGCAGTGTGCGGCAATGATTGGAGCGCCCTGGCCGCGGAAGATAATAAGCTGAAGATCGCCACCACCCGGATCTTGCGGCTCAGGCTTGCCGGGCTCACTGTAGGCGCTGTTGGCGCGGATTTCCTTCGCCGCCGCATCGCCCCTCTGCAGGAGAGGGGGACACCCGCCTGGCTGTTCAGGGGTCCGGCGGACATTATGAGGTTGCACCCGGGCCTCAACTTCAATTTCACCGTCTTGGAGCTGGATGCGATGCTCAAGGAGCTGTTCAAGCACAACCCCAACCATCCCGAGTGGTTTAGATTGCCGGCGGGTGTCGTTCCGCTGTGCAACAACTCTTCGCTTGACCGCATCCGTGCAATGATGCCGCAGTGCGACTCGCATGGAATCGTCCCCACCTAGCAGGAGCCTGCAGATAATGTCGTGTAGCAGTTCTTCGACGGCCTGGTGGAGGTAGTGGTCCGCGCCGACGAGCAGAAGAGCCTCACCCGCGACACCACTGACGAGGAGATGCAGCGCATCGCCACCAGAGCGGAAGAGGCGGCGGCAGCTGCCGCTGCGGGCGAATTTGGGTTCACCGTGGAGGAGGCAGAGGCAGCAGAGGCGCAAGCCTTGCCGAGCGAGAGTGGCTTGACGGCGGGGAGGCACTTGCCGAATCTAAAGCCAAGTCAGGCGAACCTGCCGAAGGTGCGAGCGGCCCACCATCTCCAAGTAGCTTGCCGCAAGAGGAGCCATCAGCACAGCCCCCAGCTCCACCAAGAAGGCAGACGAGCCAGCAGCCGACGCGCCGCGCGACGCGCTCCGCCGCGACAAGCAATGTTGCGGCGGGAGCGCCTCGCATCGCGGCGGCAACTGGAGCGGGGTCTTCCCGGACCACCGCCACTGCCCCCGCCAAGCGGCCAAGGGATCCAACTCCCCTGCCTCGTCGCGCCGGACTTCGACCTCTCCGCGCTCAGCTCCGACGAGGAGGAAGAAGAGTGAGAACCGTTGTTGTACTTGTAGTTCTTCAATTCTTGCTGTTTTATCTTGTATCTGACTTGCTTTATTCTGAACCTTGTTCCTTTTCAGGACTTTGGCCCAGAGAGCGGCGAAGAGAGCCAAGGTCCCCGTGGTTGTCATCGAGGACGATCCCGCTGTGACAACAGAGGGTGCGTCCGAGACCACCTTGTCGGACCCGGCAACTACTCCCCGAAGCAGCCCCCAGCGGAGCCCCCAGCGTAAGTATATAGTTTTACTTCCCGCTGTTAGGCGCGCATGGGTGTTCTTTCTTTGCTGATATCTTGACTGTTGGTTTGCTTGTGCAGGAGCAGAACAGCCTCACCAAGAGCCTCCCGAAGCCGCCCCTGAGATACTATCTGCTTCGACTACGCCGCCAAGGGAGGATTCCCCGGCAAGGGAGCGTTCTCCGGCAAGGGAGAAGTCCCTGGCAAGGGAGGAGCCTCCGGCAAGGGGCAGCACCAGCGACCCCCCGGTGGTGGAGCCCATGACCGTGGATCCCAGTACTGGTAACCCTCCTCGCCTAAGAACTTCCCTTGAATTCTTCTTCTTCTGATTTTCTTTTTCTTTTGGATATTTGCTTCAGTCTTCTCCCTCTTCCATCTGCCAGATCCACCTTCCACAGAGCCGATGGAGACCGAGGCCACCGGCGAGGAGAACACGCGTGGCGATACTATCGATGCCGCCGCCACCGAAGAAGAGGCCGGTGCTGATGATCCCGCCGGCGAAGAGGCCGCCAAGGCTGCTGGCGCAGGAGCTGGCGAGGGGTCCGGTGATCGCACTGACGACCCTGACGCCGCAGGAGCGCAAGGCGCTACGCCGACCGCCGATCCCTCCGCCGCTGACGCAGCGCCAGGCTCTGAAGAGCCCCAGCCCGGCGCCTACTTGAAGGCCGGCGACGGTATCTTCATCAAGCTCCCCTGGGCTTCAAGCTCCAGGGCGCCGGTCGAAGGAGAAGTTTTTGACGGAGAAGTGCTCACCTCCGCTGGGTTGACACTGGTCGACGCGCCAAGCAGCAGCAGCGGCGAGCCTAAGGAGGAGCAGCTGCTGCGGAGGCTGCTGTCGCTCTATCGCGCCCGACAAGCCAAACTGGAGTCTCGGGAAGCGCTTGTTGCGCAGGCGGGAGTAGATATTGAGAAGCATGCGGAGGAGCTCCAGGGTCACAACCAGGAAGCCCTCCGGTCCATTGTAGAGGAGAGAGCGCAGATTGTTGAGGCGCGGAAGGCCTTCCTCCTCGAGAAGGCTAAAGCCGAAGAGAAACAACGACTTGCCGCCGAGGAGCTGTCCGTGCGAGAAGGTGAGTTGACGCAGCGGAAAGTCAACCTTGACAGCCACGAGGAGGAGCTTGCTGTGCGGGAGCGATCACTTGGCGGGGCCCTCAAGGAGGCGAAGGATGCTGTCGCAGCTGCTGAGGCCGCCAAGAAGGAGCTGCAGACGAAGGTGATGCAGCTAGAGGCCGATCTCAATGCGAGGGACGAAGAGCTTGTCGCGCTTCAGCGTGAGCGGGAGAAGGACGCCCTCGCCCACGATGAGCTGCAGGGTCGCCTCCTCGAGAAGGGCAAGGAGCTGAGCGCCGCCAAGGACTCCAATGCTGATCTGGAGTTGAAGCTGGCTACGTTGACTCAGGCGCTGGACAGCGCCAAGGAGCAGGAGGTGACCCTGAGAGAGGAGATCAAGGCCAATGAAGCACTGCTGACGAGGGCCGCCAAAACATAGAACACCTTTAGGGAGACGGTGGAGCTCTGGACAGAGGGCCTCGTGAACATCGCTGCAGTCATCGACGAGGAGCTGGTGCAGCTGGGGGTGGAGGGTCTCGGGTACTCCTCCAACGAGAACCTCCAGCCCTCCAGCAACTCCGGGAAAGGATCCCAAAGCAGCTGGCCGACGAGTCACCCATGATCTGTGCCAGAGTTCTAGAGAAGGTGTTGGTGAAGGTGGCCTTCCGCAATCCGGGCCTCAACCTCACCAACGTCCTCAAGAAGCTGCCGGCGGATGCTGATCTTGAAGAGCTCAAGGCCCTTGTCGCACCCATTGTGGACAAGGTGAATGAAGTCAGGAGGGTTGATGGTGGCCGCGTAGATTAGGCCGCCTGTTTTCTCCTTTTCTTGCCGCTGCTAGACATGTTACGAGAACAATCTATTAGAGCTGCGGCAAGTTATCTTTGTAATATAACTTTTGTTTTGGATATCGATCGCTATGTTATTTCCTCTACTTGATTCCTTCCTTTGTATGTTTTTACCCTACGCTTCTAGGGAACTTATCGGCGCAGGCACCCTTGCCGCGAGCGCTGAGTGCGGAACGTCAGCAGCCTGCTGGCGGCGCCGCTATCGACAAGAAACCTTGTCGCAACTAGTCGCAGCACACTTAAATTGTTGAGCGGACTCGAAACAAAGTAAGGGCGCAACTAGACACGAGTTGGTTCCTCCGCGCACAGGTTCTCCATACAAAGCACGGTCGTTCGAGGAAGATAACTTAAAAATTTTAAAACTGATTGCTCAAACTTTGGCAACTTAGCTTTTCTATCGTTTGCTTCCCGGCAAGGCGATACTTTCTTGAACGACGCCTGGTCTACACCATCTTTTCCTCCCCCCCCCCGGTGAACTTGTGGGCGAGGGAACCTTCCTTTTAAGAAAAAGAAAGAAGAGAGAATAAAGATATGGAGCCTTAAGGCTCGTTATTGCTTACCGGGGGTAGGAACTGCACAAAGTGTCAGATAATACATGCAAGAAATAGAAAGCATGAAATTTGACAAGATGTGCGGAGCACATGATCTTTATTTATGCACGGGATTTGTGCCCGGCTTTGTACAAAGGATTACATGCAACAGCGGCAAGACTTGTACAAAAGGTGGTTGCCGGAACAGGTTCCGGCAACCGCGCCTTATGGGTAAAACTTGCGAAGATGCTCAATATTCCAGGAGTTGCTCATCGGAAAGCCATCTTCGGTCTCAAGGCGGATAGCGCCAGGCCTAGTGACTCGTTTCACCCGGTAAGGGCCTTCCCACTTCGGCGTCAACTTGTTGGAATTCTTGGCGGACTGAACGCGCCAAAGAACAAGGTCGCCTTCCTCGAGACTTCTGGCATTAACTTTGCGGCTATGGTAGCGGCGCAAAGCTTGCTGGTATCGAGCAGCTCATACAACAGCCTGAAGACTATCCTCCTCAAGGAGCAGCGCGTCGTCTTGTCGCAGCTACTCTTGCTCAAGCTCATCATAAGCGAGCACTCTAGGCGATCCGTATACGAGTTCCATGGGGAGAACTGCCTCTGCTCCATAGACTAGAGCGAAAGGTGTCTGGCCAGTGGCTCGATTTGGCGTCGTCCTGATCGACCAAAGAACCACCGGCAGCTCCTCGATCCAGTTTTTTCCGCACTTGTGCAGCCTGTCGAAAGTTCTGGTCTTGAGCCCGCGCAGCACTTCAGCATTTGCCCTCTCCGCTTGACCGTTGCTTCTCGGGTGAGCAACAGAAGCGAAGCAGACCTTGGCGCCAAGATCTTGGACGTACTGCATGAAGGTGTGGCTCGTGAACTATGTGCCGTTGTTGGTGATGATCCTGTTAGGGACCCCGAAACGGCAAACAATCGACTTGAAGAACTTGACTGCTGACTGTGCTGTCACCTTCCTCACCGCTTCCACTTCCGGCCACTTTGTGAACTTGTCGATTGCAACGTACAAGTACTCAAAGCCCCCGACAGCTCGGGGAAAGGGGCCGAGGATGTCGAGCCCCCAGACTGAAAATGGCCAGGATAAAGGGATCGTCTGGAGAGCTTGAGCTGGCTGGTGTATCTGCTTGGAATGGAACTGGCACGCTTCACACTTGGTTACTTGTGCAGTTGCATCCTGGAGGGCTGTCGGCCAAAAGAAACCTTGCCGGAACGCTTTGCCGGCAAGTGCTCTTGCGCCAATGTGGTGGCCACATATGCCTCCATCTATCTCTGCCAACAACTTTTGTCCATCTTCCCGGTGAATACACTTCAATTTCACACCGTTGAATCTTCTTCTGTATAGTGTGTCGTCGACAAACTGGTACATACTTGATTGCCGGGCTACTCTTTCTGCTTCTTCTTGCTCTTCGGGGAGTTCTCCTGTCTGAAGGAAACGGACAATCTGCTGCGCCCATGCCGGAGCTTGCGGCTCGACAACAAGGACTAAAGGCACATATGCTGCTGCGGGAACATCCGCTTCTACGGCAAGAACCTGCGGTTCTGCCGGAGCTTGATGTTCCCCGACAAGCTTTCCGGAGCAAAACTTGTCGGGAGCGTCTGCTTCGACGGAACAAACCCCAAGGTTTGCCGGAGCAGACTGCTCCTCAGCGCTCTTGGTATTGATCTTGGGGACCTTCTTGGCGGAGGCTTCGGGGAGCTCCGCCGGAAAGTAGTCACCAGAAATCACCTTCCTCTTTTTGCTCTGTCCAGTTGATGGTGTCACTGTTGGTTGAGTTAGTTTGAGCACAAAGATCCCTGGTTCCACAGGAAACTTTAGTGCAGCGCACTTTGACAGGCCATCAGCAATGTCGTTCTGAGCTCTTGGAACATGTTCCATCTGTAGGCCGTCAAAGTGCTCTTCTAACTTTCTCACTTTGTCAACATAGGCTTCCATCAACGGACTCTGATAATCCTTGTTCACTTGGCGGACGACAAGCTGTGAGTCACCCCTGACAATGAGCTTCTTGATCCCAAGGTGTCGTGGGAACGAACACCTATGGGGCAGGGCCCCTTTTCGGTCCGGCGGGGGGCGGAGATCGCACAAAGAGCGGATCGAGGCGAAGCACGCGAGCGATTTTACCCACCTTCGGAGCTCTCCGAAGAGATAATACCCCTACTGCTGCTTGTCGGGCTATATTGTGTTCTTGCTCGAGAGGGTTGAGAGCTACAATACCGAGCGTGAGTGTTTTCTGGTCCCGAACCCCCTCTACGTTGCGCATGGGCCTCCTTTTATATGCTCAAGGGGTCACCGACAGGTGACAACGCATGCAAGGGTAAAAGTGTAAAAGAACTGCGGTAGGTATACCTACTTGCACAGTGTATCATACCTAACCCTGACGGCAGGGGACAAAGGCATTAAATGCCCGTCTGAGTCACCTAAACAGTGCAGAAAAGTAACCGTTAGGGGCGCCACTGCTTGCCACGATGGCAATCTTGTCATCTCCACTTGCCACCTCGCACCGCTTGGCTGCACAGCTTCTCGCCATGCGTGCCTGGAATGGTCCCAGGGCGACACATTGACGGGTGTGCTGGAGCGTAGGTACAGAGTGGCATCCTGCCACGGCAAGCGTCTTGCCGCGGCCGTTGTCTTGTCGCGTCTGGAAGCTTGTTGCTCGCCGGGTCTTGCCGGGACGCGTAGCGCGTCGCGGCAAGTTTCTTGAGATGCTTTGGCTGGCCTTCCCGGCAAGCTCCTCTTGCCGGGGCCTTGTCCTTCCCGGCAAGCTCCTCTTGTCGGGGCCTTGTCTCCTCGGCTTGAGCACTTTGTTCTTGAATGGCTCCAATAGGAACCACGGAGGATCTTGGCGGGCACCCGGCAAGCCTTGCCGCGGGGCGCTGCGACTGCCCGTGCACAAGTTCGGGATACTAAGGTACCCCTACTTTAGTACACCGACAAAATGCCCACACAATGTCGAGTGTGCGAAACATAGAGAAAACGAGGGACAAAGTTTTGGCAAGTATTGGACGTGGTGTGCGTAGATGACAATGGGGACCCACATGTCAATAAAGGCAGAGGCAAAACATTTGGAGATATTTTCCATGCACAGGTGTGAGTTGCAATCGAACCCGGGCGGAACAGCTGTCGGGTAGTGTCACTTGGCCACTAGGCTAGTTCAGTAGTTTCGTTAATAATAAGGCACTTCCTCAGGTGGTCGGATCCCCTCCTGCGCCTTTGTGCACTCGCCGCGACGCTGCTGTCTGCCGTGTGAACATTCTGAACAAACGAGAGGAATCTAGAGAGGACTGTACGTGGAGAGGCGGACAGCTGGGTCCCACCAGGTCTATGGCCGTACGCAAGCATGTGTCTCATCGAAAAAATAATTCCTCCTAATGCTATATTGACATTGGGGCCCACGGGTTTGTCAACATGGTTACATTTTTTTAAGGTGCTTCAACGTAGTTACTACGGGAGATAAATTCACAACAAAGCCGGGGAGCTGGCAGGTATCATTTATTATCACTGGGGCAGCAAGTATCAGCTTGGTTTTGGGCTGCCCCGTCTAGGCTTAATTATTAACATGCACAGCCCACGACCTCGGATGGGAGGTCCATAGGCCTGTTTGTATTTTCTTGAGGGCCGTCATGTATCGACCGGCCTATGGACCTCCCATCGGAGTTTTATTTTTCCTGAATATCGGCAGCCCAATTTATGTATTTTTTTTGAAGAAAATGCAGAGGTCTGTTCTATTTCTCTATATAAGAAGAGGAACGCCAGGTCCAACTTATGTTTCCCTTCTAACTATATTATATATATTTAAATTATTTTATATGTTATTATATATTATTTTTATTGTCATCATATATTTAACAGATACTTACATATGTAAGAAAATAATATCCCACATCTTATTAACTTATAAAAATAATTTCTTAACAATAAAATCCTGGATTGTTTTGGCACGAAAAACCTAGTGATTGTGTACAAAAGCTTGGTAACATTTAAGGACGAATGTAATAATATCACTTATTATTTAAATATATTTATAACAAAATGCTCAGTGCCTTTTTATTTTTTGATAAAATTGCTGGCCCAACCCAACATTATAATTAGAATCAGCCCAGCAAAATCATATATTTCGAGAAAGTGCAAATGGCCTGTAATTTATTAGAAAATAAAATAAATGGGTCGCATGGATGCTACATTATTTGTTCACCTAGCCTAGCTAATGGCTGTAAATTCTACCGTGCAAAAAAAGACTGTAAATTCTGAAAAAATAGGTTGAATACGTGCCACATTTTTGGAGGCTGAAATGTGGGCCAATAGGTCGAAGCCAACGCGAGGCGTTGTCAATTTAGTCAACAAATGATTCTGACATGTTAGCCGTTGGATTTACATCCAACGACCGGCATCCATCTTCAATCTCTCGTCTTCTTCCTCTAGCGCTGCCGGGACCATCTCCCGCCTCCTGCTGCTAGCAGCTCTGCTTAGCACGCTTCGCTATGAAGCGCTACTCCGCCGTTGGCCAGGCCATCCCTCCACCCCTCCACACCTCCTGTTCTTCTCCACCGACAGCCGAACCACTCCGCACCAGAACCAGTTAACCCTTGTACACTTCTCCGTCTGCGACTCTACTCCTGCGTCTTCCCATCTCCGGCCCGTTGCTGTCCGGGGCCTCGCTGTCGTCCACCACCTTGGATACGCTCGGCGCGGCATGGTCAACGTGGTCAACGAACGACAGCATCGGAAGTAGACTATGCATGGAGAGGCTGACAGCTGGGTCCACGGCCGCACACAAGGAAATGCCTCCTTATTACGCGCAAAGTAATGATTCCTCCAACTGACATCTGGGACCCACCGGAAGGGCCTCTGTATTTCGCGAAAAAAATGTGCCCCCACTGACAGGTCGGTCCCACCAGCTATCTTTGCACGCAAGGAAGTGCCTCCTTATTACGCACAAAAAATAATGAATACTCCCCCTGCCAGCTGGAACCCAGCATAGTGGGAGGCTGACTTGTGGGCCTACCAAGTTGACGGGGACGGAGGGCTTTGTCAACTTAGTCAATATGAATGATTCTAGCTCCTGTTACCGTACGATGTTCATCCAACCGCCGTAGTGCTTCTTCAACCTATGGTCTTCTTGCTCCAGCCGCCCAAACCAGCGCCGGTCGTGCCGCGTGCTCCTGCCTCTCGTGGTCGGCTGTGATGCCGCGGAGGCCTCACCGCCCACTAATATTCCCATCTCTGGCCAGGCCATCCCTCTACTCACCCACAACCCCTGTTATTCTGCGGCGACGGAAGCCTCACACCGCAGCCGAACTAGTGAACCCTCGTACTCCTCTTCGCGTGGGCATCCACTGCTACGTCTTCCCCGGCTCCGCATCATCCCCTTCTTAGGCCTCGCCGTCGTCCACCGCCATGGTGCTCTCAGCGCGGCGTGGTCAATGTGGTGAACGACCGACTTCCATTGGAAGAGTACTGTGTGTGGAGAGGCTGACAGCTGGGTCCACGACGGCTGCAAGGAAGTGCCTCCTTATTACGCGCAAAATAATTATTCCTCCACCTGACAGCAGGGATCCACCGGACAGGCCACCGTATTTCATGAAAAAAATCCCCCTGACTACTAGGACCCACCAACTACACCTTCGCACGCAAGGAAGTGTGTCCGCGCAAAAAAACAATTCGCCCCCCTGACTGCTGGGACCCACCAGCGACATCTTCGCACGCAAGCAAGTGCCTGACAGTCGGGACCCACCTGGTCGAAGCGTATGTAGCATTGTCATTCTGGTCATGAACATGTACGTACATACTGGTGGATGTAGAGGCGTGCATGTGTCGTAGTAGAGGCGCGCAGGTGTCGTAGTAGAGGCGCGCATGTAGCATGTACATGTACATACAATGGCCAGGGTGCAACAAAGAAAATGCGGCCATGTACGTACATATGGGCGGGGTCTCCAACGCCTACTCGCGCATACGTACCGCCAGGGCTCATGTACATGGCCGGGTCAGAACGGAGAAACAGCGTCATCGTCGTATTCATCGGGAGGCAATGGAATGCGTCGTGTTCATCGCGAGGCAATGAAACGCGTGGGAGCCAACCGGATTGGACGGAACAGGCGATGGAAACGAGGCCGAGCGTACCGCAGAATGGAGGAAACAGCCTTGTGTTCGAGCGTCCATGTTCGAAATGGGATCCTGTTCATATGGAGGGGTCTGGCGTACCGCAAAACGGAGGAAACGGACCTCCTACGATCGAAATGGGGGTCCTGTTGATTGGGAGGGGTGTGGCGTACCGCAAAACAGACAAAACGGACTTGTGTTGGAGCGCTACGGTCGAAACGGGGGGTTCTGTTCATCGGGAGGGGTGTGGCATACCGCAAAATGGGACTCCATGGGATACTGTTCATCTCCACTGTCGACCTCCTCCAGCCTCCATGGGCTCCTGTTCATCCAGCCTCCACCGCGTGCTACTACACCGGCTACTGTTCAACCACCCCTCCAAGGGCACCCCTCCACCATCTACTGTTCATCCAACCCTCCACGGGGTTGTCCTGTTCATCCAGCCCTCCACTCCACGGGGTCCTGTTCATCCAGCCCCAACCGGCTCGATCGATCGGGGTCCTATTCATCCAGCCCCAACCGGCTCGATCGATCGGGGTCCTGTTCATCCGGAGACAACGCCACCGCTCACTGTTCGTCCACCCCCCCACCACCCCCCCGCACAACGCTCACTGTTCATCCTAGAGGCAGCATCGATCGGCTTCAGTTAGCAGCAGTAGTTAAGGAATCGCTCGATCGGGTTCAGTTAGCAGAAGTAGCGAAGGAATCGCTCGATCGAGTTTAGTAACGTGTAGCCTGCAGTGCAATCGCTCGGGTTCAGTTAGATCCCAAAGCCTCGCTCGGGTTCAGTTAGAGCCAACGCCTCGCACACATGCGCGTACGTGTATGAGAGAAACGCGCATCGCTCGGCCCCCGACCTCCCACCATAACCAGGAACTCGCCGAAATTTTCCTCTCCCTCGCTTCTACCACAGTTTTTTTCGTCATGGATGGCCCAAAGAATGTCATGCAACTGCGTCTCCGGCCCGCCCAGGACGAAAAGCCCATTTTCTATCATGATTTTTTGTCATAGAAGTAGGATCCCACCACATCTATGATGATACCGGGTTTTGTCACAATTATCTTCATAGAAGTGTCATAAGTATGACAGGAAAAAAATTTGTTCGGCCCAAAATGTCATGGATGTGTCCTTTTTTGTAGTGTAGTATCCTTGAGATCCTTGTGGTAAATTTCTCCAATGCGTCCCATGGTGATGTGGGCTGCCATGCTCTTTCCTAGACTCCAGGTTGGTGCATCAAAGGAAAACTCTATGGGCTCAGTGACTGGCATGAACGTCCTTCATGGAACTTGAACTCGAATCATCCAACTCTCCTATTCTGGTAAAGTGGCAATGTAGGTCCCGGTGAAGCTTGGTATTACGATGTTCAGGTACCTAGTAACTTCCTTCAAGTGTCGTCCCAAAGGTGTATCTTCATCCGGTTGCGTAAACTTGTTCCTTGCATCCGCAATCCTATAGAGTAGAAAAGGGAGAGGAGTCAGAAATGAGAAGAGAGGAGTGACCTATGGTTTTACCTTAGTGGTCGTGTCCTACAGTCAGCGTGTGCTCTGATACCATCTTGTAGTAACCAGACCTCAAACAGTTTAGTCTCTGTGCATCAGTGTCATCCCTGGATCGGTAATGCTGACACGCACAGTACTTCAGGATTTATAACAAAGTTTCAATCACACATTTATTACATCGAATGTCTCAAAAGAGAACTTATTACAAAAATATGGCTTAAGGCCATCTAAAATGATAATAGCGGAAGGCCTGGAAGATAAAGTGAGTCCATCAACTCCAACAGCATAGCTGAGTGAAAGACAACGACCTATGGCACCTTACTCGTTGTTTGAAAAGTCTGCAACATGAAATGTTGCAGCTCGAAACGGGTCAGCACATGGAATATGTTGGCAATGTAACACATAGAGTAATGAACAGAATAAATGCTATCACTACATGCATATACAGCTGGTGGTAAGCTGTACAGTTACAGCTTTGCATAAAGCCATTTTTTCCCTACAACAAAGGAATAAATCTTATTTAACTATCATGGTGGTTGTTAAACATTGAGAAGGTTCCTCCAACTCAATCCCAATTAAGCATAATCATTAACCCAATCAAATTAATTTAGAGTGATGAGATCAACATGATAATCCAAGAACCAGATCCTCAAAACGTCCATAACCGGGGACACGGCTAACCATGATTAGTTTGTACACTCTGCAGAGATTTGCGCACTTTTCCCCACAAGATTCGAATACATCCATGGTCGGAGATTCGAGACACAGTCTTTCTGAAACATTAACTCTCTACTCTGGATAGACAGTACCACCTACAACCATCTGCTAGTCTACCTCTTCAAGAGCTTCACGCAACTTACTCAACTATGCCAGAGCCCATATTAGCTTGTGGCTGCACACGGAAGTTTCTAGCATGAATAATCTTATGATCCCTTTGACCCTGGGTGGCGGACCGTAGGATGATCACACGGGTACTCCGGGATATCCTAGGACAAACTGGATTCTCCAGGTGCCCTGACAACCACTGGGTACTCCAGGGTGCCTCAAGCAATCCACCCAGATGTGTATTTAGTGGCCACCTTAAGTTAACCATTAATTAACAATACTCACATCTGTCATGGATTCACTCACCCAAACCTCGTCTACGACCATAGCATAGCAATATAAGCATCACGTAAAAGTAATTCCCAGAGGTTTGATAATAAATAGGGCAATAGGTACTACCTCATCATCTACTTCCCAAAACCCACATGTTATTTAGCTCCTAAACATGCAATGTTTGAGGGTTGATCTAATGCAATAAAACTGGGTAGTAAAGAGGTATGATCAAAGTGTTACTTTCCTTGCTGATGATCCGCAAAACCTAGAGACTCGTAGTAGCACGCTTCGCACTCCTGGTACTCTATCGCAAACAAACAATGACATACAATAAGCACTCAACTAGAAGCACGAGTAAAACTCAAATAAAAGATCTAACCAGAAAGTTCAACTGAAGAACTCCGGTTCGCAAAAAGAATCAAATCAAACGAAGCAACGAAACTCAAACTGCGAAAGAAACAAGATCCATTTACTAATCTGGACTTAAGTCAAATTTTACAGTACCGAAATCTTGTTCAAGTTGGTTAAACAGAAAGAGGGCTTCGAGACAAAGATCTAGGCGCTTGAATCGCATGATTCCGAAAAACGAGCAAAAAGATAAACTAAAATGAATATCAGGGCAGAAATCACGATCGAAAATAATCGCGGAAAAACCCTGGAAAAAGAAAAACTGACGAGCAGGCTAACGAACGAACGTTCGCTGTCTACGGCTAACGGGTGAACACCGTTTGTTAAGATGAACGTACGGAGGAACGTCCGTTATTTAACTAAAGAGGGGAAAACCAAACCGATCTAAAAAACGAATCTAGGATTTTACGAAATAAAACCGATCGGTTTTTATAAAAAAACGGCGGCTACCTCGGGAAGGCGGCGGCGGCGGCTCCGGCGGGGCGACGGGGCAGCGGCGATGCGGGGCGGCGGCGGCGTGCGGCAGTGGAAGCTCGGGGCGACGGCGTGGTGCGGCGGCGGCGTGACGCGGAGGCGGCGGCGTTAGCACGGCGGCGGCGGCGGCGGATCCGGGGCGGGGCTAGGGTTCGATGGCGTGCGCTGGCGGCTCGGGGCCCTCGGCCTTTAAAGGGTCGGCCGGGTCGGTTTGACTTTTTTTTAAATAATTGCGACCCACAGAAAAACAAATAAAAGAAATACTAAACGGACTCCAAAAATCCTGAAATAAATTTTCCCCGTCCTCTAAAAATATAGCGGACAAATTGAACATTTATTTGGGACTCTAATACAAATTTGAAAAATGCATTTTTTCCTAATTCAAATAAAATAGCAATAAAACTCCGACTAAAATACTTATTTGATTTTAATATTTTCCCTCCAATATTTCTGTATTTTAGAGAAGTCATTTTATCTCCTCTCTTTTATTTTCATATTGGAAATATTCGAAGAGAAAAATAATTAAAATCAAATGATCCTCTTTTCAAAATTTGAGAAAACTCAAATATGAAAATACGAAATCCCCAACTCTCTCCGTGGGTCCTTGAGTTGCGTAGAATTTCTAGGATCAACAAAAATGCAATAAAATATGATATGCAATGATGATCTAATGTATAACATTCCAAATTAGAAATTTGGGATGTTACACCTACAAAATCCTCGAACGTCGTGGAGAAGTCGCTTACAAGCTAGAATTGCCGAAAGGATTGTCCGGAGTTCAAGATGTCTTCCATGTTTCTCAGCTGAAGAAATGCCATGCTGAGATGGCCAATATTCTGTTGAGAGACACAGTGCCCCTAGAGGCCATACAGCTTGATAGTGATCTGACTTATGAGGAGAAACCCGTCAGAATTCTCGAGACTGTGAACAGAGTTACCCGCGGCAAGATCATCAAGTTTTGGAAGGTTTTGTCGAGTCATCTTTCCGAGGAGGAAGTCACCTGGGAGCGAGAAGAAGATCTCCGCCGAGACCACCTGCACCTATTTGCTAGCCAACCCGAATCTCGAGGGTGAGATTTATCTTAAGGTGGGTAGGTTTTGTTACATCCCAAATTTCCAATTTGCAATGTTTTACAATTTTAGCTAAGCATCTATGCATATTGTTCGAAATTGAGTGGCATTTCAATTTTTTTCAGGGGCATTTGAGTTTGTTTGAATTTGGATTCACATTGGCAAATGAAATTATTTCAAAAAAATGTGTGACAAATACTTGAGTAAAAGTATGAGAGGAGTAAACATGACACTCCAAAAATGTCAAAAAAAATATTGCCAAAAAGTTTGAATTCAAATTTGAATTTTATTTGGGATTTTTAGAAAATGTTTTTTTAGTTTGAGTTTTGCCCCTGGAAAAATGTCCATGTTATAGGATAAATTCCCCTGAGAATTTTAATATATATATGTCCTAATATATATATATATATATATATATATATATATATATATTCTTCTATATTTTTATTTCTTCTTCTGTCTAGTTCAAAAAAAAAGAAAACGCCCCCCCTCGAACTGGCCAGGCCGACGGCCAAGCTACAGCCGCAGCCCAGCAACGGCCAAGCCGGCCTGTCCCTGTGCCCGACGCCCGAATCCTCTCCCCCTCGGTCGCCCGCTCGCCTCCTCCCCTCTCTCTCCCACTGACCCGCGGGGTCCACCCTATCTCTAATCCCTCGCCCACGCTATGCATAGCCAGAACACACAGAGCGTGCCGGCCGCTCCGATCTTCCCGTGAGTGCGTTCCGGAGCCGCCCCCTCCCGCAAGACATTGCCCTATAAAACCCCTACGCTCTTCTCTTCCGAACCCCCTCCCCCCCAAAACCCTACCCCAACTCCCACCATAGCTCGTGCCCTCGTCGTCCCGATCTCTCTCCTGCCGTCGCCGTTCGTCACCGTCACCGCCGCCGGAGAGCCACCCCCTGCCCCAAGCTCCTCCAACCAAACCCCCTCAACCACTTGCACCCCTCTGACATCTTTTCGCCACCCAGGAACCACCAAAACCGCCGCCCCGATCATCACCGCACTTTGCCGGAGCCGCGGAGCACCCGAGCTTCATCGTCATCGCCCGGGTCTCCTCCGACGTCCCCGAGCTCCAGTGACTCCACCACCGACTCCGCCTCGCTCCGCCGCATCACCCCAACTTCTCAGTCGTCGCCGTGGACCATCGGAGCCCCTCCGCCACCAACGTCTGAGCCGTCACTGTCTTCTCCGTTCGTCACCGCCGACCGCTGTAAGCCCGAGCTCCCCTTCGCCGTCCGATTTCCAATTTACGGTTTAGATTAGATCTGCAAAGGGGTACAGTTTTTTTAGTTATAGAACGGTTTACTTTACGGTTTATTTCTTTAGATCAGACCAAGTGGTTTATTCTGTTTAGCCCGTAGACTTTTAGCCTATAAGACGCCCGAGCATTGTTTAGTTCTAGTTCGCACACCTTTCGGCCCAGTAGCGCCCGTTAGTTTTTTTAGTTTTATTTTTTTTGTTTCTATTTTTAACAAGATAGTTCTTGTTTTGTTTTAGCTATATCTTTTAGCTGGTTTATTGTTTTTAGTTGTTTCTTTTTTGGTAGTTTACAAATTTCTTGTAGTTTCTATAGAAAATATGTTTAGCCATGTTTAAATTAATAAAAATAGTTTTATATTAATTTTACTCAGATTAGTTTTTCTGCCATAAATTGAGATAGAATAATTTTATTTTAGTGAATCTTTTTGCTACTGCTTAGTTTTGACAATGCCTAGCAGTAGGAACTTGTTTGGATATTTTTGGATATAATTAAAATTAGTTTTAGTCAAAATCAAGTTTTTCTAGTTTATTTAGCTAGCTACTGTTTTCCTACCGTTCTAGTTATTAAATAATGTTATTTTTCCTATGTTATAATTTAGGTTAGATTAGTTTCTGTAGTTACAGAAGATGAACTTTTATTTACAGTAGAATAAAAAGTTTTATATTATTTTCTTTACTCGAATTGTTTTAGGCATAATAGGAATTCTATAATAGCTATTGATGTGATTGCTTTTGCACCTAGTTTGTATGCAGTTTTCCTTTCTGTTAGTTAGCAAAACCCTTGTTTAGGTTTTGTTAAGAAAATTTTAGTAGTATAAAACTATTTCTTAGTTGTTGCTTGAAGTGGTGAAAACCTTGATTTGCTTTTCTTCGAGTTTTCCTTGGTTTTGGTTTGAGTGCTTGTGTGTTTTACTTTAACTTACTGTTATGTTATATTGTGTTATACTTATTTATGCCATTGTTTGACTCGGTAGAATATCCGGAGTCCGAGGCCTGCTATTACGAGTCGCTAGCTTCCAAAGACCGTCAACCAGGCAAGTCATTTGATCATGTTTTACAATACCTATGATTTTGTTGCATTAGAATTATTCGTCCCCACCATGCATGCAGTAGGAGAATTTTTAGTTATTCTTGAGTAGTATCATGAGGTAGGATGAACCCATTCCCCTTGTTACCAATGCCTGGGACAATGTAGTTGATTGCTATGCTTTTTGTAGACGGGGTTGGTTGAGTGTTTCATAAGGGCGATGTGAGAGCCAAGATGATGGCAACCCCATGACTTCAAGCTCAAGATGGACTTCAAAATTCACTACTGGGTGGAGGACGGTTGACGGGCACCCTGGAGAAACCAGCGGATGGCCGGGATGCATGGAGAAGCGCCATGCCATCTTGCACAAAGCTTCACCCAGCCACGAAGAGACGATCGGGTACCCCTTTGACCGGAAGCTTACCTGTGCAGCCGCAAGCCATTATGGGCTCTGTCTTGGTCGACTCTAGGCGTGACTCTAGCCGAACGGTGCTACGAGATGTAGAAGAATGGTAGGATTGGATGGGCACCGGTAGTGGCCCAGAGGAACTCTTCGGAAGACCCTGTTTCGTTCGTCCCGTCTTCAAACACCAGGCAGTGCGAACACTTAAAGGAGGGAATGATTCTTACGGGTAAAGTGCACAAACCTCTGCAGAGTGAAGACCTATTTGATTAGCCGTGTCCCCAGTTCCAGACAATTTGAGCCTCTGGAAATTGGATTATTTCGGATATCTCAACACTGAACTTAATAAATTAATTGAGGGGTTATTTAATAATTGGGAATGAGACATTGGTTGGTAGAACCATCTCAATAACTACCAACATTTTGTAGTAATTGCAAACAAGTCCTTTGTTGTAGGGAAAAACTGGCGTTTTCGCAAAACAGTGAAACTTAGAGCCCCACAGCCAAATTGCAAATAGTATTAGAAATTTTATTGTTGTTCTGTCTTCATGACTTGCCGGCATATTCAAAAATGCTGACCTACACGGCTGCAACGTCTTATGTTGCGGAGGAGTTTTCCGATCAGGAGTGAGGCTATGATCCATGCTTGGCGATTGCCCTATGGAGTCGGATGGACTCGCTATTCGTCTACGCTTCCGCAGCTTTATTTAGTTTATTTCTCATGAGTTGGCCTTCGGCCGAATTTATTCTCATGTAATAAAGACTTGATATGAGATTCTTGTAATAAATTCAGGTGTGATTGGACTTTGAATCTTTGTGTCAATGTACTGTGTGTGCCAACATGATCTTGGGATGGTACAGCTACACAGAGACTTGACCGATTTCGGGTTGGGTTGCTACAACCATGAACTTTGTTAGTTATATTTACTATATGTTGGTTCCTTCTATTTGCTAACTCTTTCTATTCGTGTTCTCAAGTATATTATGTTGCATATTATTATTGCTAATATTTTGCTTCTATTTTCTAACTCTTCCTCTAAGTGTTTCTAAAGTATACTAAGTTGCATATTATCGCTGAATTCATGTGATGATGATACTTCTCTAACAGGTACATAGATCATTGATGATGAAGAAGTGGTAAGCCATGTACATAGGGCATGTTTCGGGACTGTATGACGAGTGGCCAGAGTGCCAGGCCCAAGTGTACCGCTTCCCGGGTGGAAGCCAGAAGGGGTTTGATAGCAAAAGGGAAGCCGAAGCTAGTTACTTGAGGTTCACGCGAGCGCAAGAGAGGATTCAGAACTGACACCTTAAGAAGTACTACGTAATCCTGCTCTTCCTCATCGTCATCGCTCTTCTCTCATATGTCATAGTTTAGCTAGATTATGAAACATGTGTGTGTGATGACCATGTAGGAGACATGTGATAACTTGTATCGCTATTTCGAGATGATGACGAGATCGACATCATTTTTCTTGGCTAATGATGATATGATTATACTATGTTGTACCACTTCTATGATGATGATGATGAGACATTCTTTTTTCATATAGTTTCAATGTATGTGTATGTTTTCTAATTATATAAAACCTATAAAAATACAAATATAGCAGAATAAAAATAGAGAAAATCTTAGCAGCACCCAGGGGTAATGGAGTAGTGGCAGCGCTTATTTAGAAGTAGCCTGGGTGGCGTGAATGCGCCACAGATAATTAGTGGTAGCGATGGTTAGACTAGCGCTATAGATATGTGCAGGTAGCAGTAGCGCTGGGTGAAACCCGCGCTACTGCTAAAAGTCAGCTGTAGCGTCATAGTAGTAGCGCGAGTACCCGCGCTACTAACAGCCTCAAAACCAGCGCCCATGGGGTGTGTCTAATGCCCAAAATCCTAATATATTATAGAAAAAATCATATTAAATTTTTAGGTCATTCCGAGAAATTTTGTTTTCGGGACATTTTTTATTGCACGGTTAGTTCATAAAACAGGAAAATCATGACATATCTACTATATTAAACTTTAAATAACACAGAGAAAATAGTAGGTATAGTAGGTTGTGCTTACTGAATTCATCGACCGCATGCCTGATACGTCTCCAATGTATCTACTTTTCCAAACTCTTTTGCCCTTGTTTTGGACTCTAATTTGCACGATTTGGATGGAACTAACCCGGACTGGCGTTGTTTTCAGTAGAATTGCCATGGTGTTATTTTTGTGCAGAAATAAAAAGTTCTCAGAATGACCTGAAACTTCACGGAGACACTTTTTGGAATTAATAAAAAATATTGGCGAAAGAATCAGCTGAAGGGGGCCCACACCCTGGCCACGAGGGTGGGGGCGCGCCCTACCCCATGGGCGCGCCCCCTGCCTCATGGGCCCCCTGGACCTCCACCGACCTCAACTCCAACTCCATATATTCACGTTCGGGGAGAAAAAAATTAGAGAGAAGGATTCATTGCATTTTACGATACGGAGCCGCCGCCAAGCCCTGTTCTTCCTCGGGGAGCTGATCTGGAGTCCGTTCGGGGCTCCGGAGAGGGGAATCCGTCGCCATCATCATCATCAACCATCCTCCATCACCAATTTCATGATGCTCACCACCGTGTGTGAGTAATCCCATCGTAGGCATGCTGGACGGTGATGGGTTGGATGAGATTTATCATGTAATCGAGTTAATTTTCTTAGGTTTGATCCCTAGTATCCATTATGTTCTAAGATTGATGTTGCTATGGCTTTGCCATGTTTAATGCTTGTCACTAGGGCCAGAGTGCCATGATTTCAGATCTGAACCTATTATGTTTTCACAAATATATGAGTGTTCTTGATCCTATCTTGCAAGTTATAGTCACCTACTATGTGTCATGATACAGCAAACCCCGAAGTGACAATAGTCGGGACACTTCCCGGTGAAGACCGTAGTTTGAGGAGTTCATGTATTCACTAAGTGTTAATGCTTTGGTCCGGTACTATATTAAAAGGAGGCCTTAATATCCCTTAGTTTCCATTAGGACTCCGCTACCATGGGAGGGTAGGACAAAAGATGTCATGCAAGTTCTTTTCCATAAGCACCTATGACTATATTCAGAATACATGCCTCCATTATATTGATGAACTGGAGATAGTTCTGTGTCACCCTATGTTCTAACTGTTGCATGATGAATGCTATCTGACATAATTATCCATCATTGATCCATTGCCTACAAGCTCGTTTCATATTGATCTTTGCTAAGTTATTTCTCCTTTGCCACTGTTACGATTGCTACAAAACTGCTAGTGTTACTTTTGCCACCGTTATCGTTTCTTCCATACTACTTTGCTACTAAATACTTTGTTGCAGATATTAAGTATTTCAGGTGTGGTTGAATTGACAACTCATTTGCTAATACTTGAGAATATTCTTTGGCTCCCCTTGTGTCGAATCAATAAATTTGGGTTGAATACTCTACCCTCGAAAAATATTGCGATCCCCTATACTTGTGGGTCATCAAGACCTTTTTCTGGCGCCGTTGCCGGGGAGCATAGCTCTATTCTCTGAGTCCTTTGGATTTATATCTGTTGATCACTATGAGGAATCTGAAAGACAACAAAACCAAGATCTATCCCTTAACTATGAGGGGAGGTAGGGAACTGCCGTCTAGCTCTGCACTTGATTCACCTTCTGTTTTGAGTAAACTTGCGACACCTACACCTGCTATTGATTCTGATATGTTGCATGTTATTGATGATGCCACTTCTCCTATGCATGATGCTTATGATGATACTACTTCTCTGCTTGATAATAATGTGCCACTAGGTGAATTTCTTGATGCACAACTTGCTAGGATTAGAGAGAATGAAATTACTAAAACTGATGATATTAATGAAAGTGATGATGAAGATTCTCCCCCTAGATATGAATTGTATGTTGTACCTGAGGGTTATGTTATGGATGAAGAAACTTCCTTTCTTGCAAGGATAGATATGATCTTAAGAAACTATTGTCTAGGCTGAAAGACAAGTCTTTGAATGCTAGAATGAAATATGATCCTGCTATTGCTACTTCACCTATATGTGTTACTGATAAGGATTATGAACTATCTGTCGATCCTAAGTTAATTACTTTGGTTGAATCAAATCATTTCTATGGCTATGAATCTGAAACTGTTGTGGCACATCTTACTAAATTAAATGATATAGCCACCCTATTTACTCATGTGGAAAAAATTCCCTAGGATATGATTTACTACTTCTCTACAAAATATTTTCCCGCTCATAAGAAACAAGCTGCCTTGCAAGAAATATTTAATTTTGTACAAATTGAAGAATAGAGTCTCCCACAAGCTTGGGGGAGGCTTCTCCAATTACTGAATGCTTTGCCTGATCATCCTCTCAAGAAAAATGAAATACTTGATATCTTTTATAATGGACTAACCGATTCTTCTAGAGACCACCTGGATAGTTGTGTTGGTTGTGTTTTCAGGGAAAGAACTATTGGGCAAGCTGAATTTCTATTGAATAATATATTGAGTAATGATAATTAAGACACTTCCTGAACCAACTCCTAAGCCATCTCCTAAAAAGGGGGTATTCTATTTCTCAGTCCTGAAGATATGCAAGAGGCAAAGAAACCTATGAAAGAAAAAGGTATTAAAGATGAAGATGTTAAGAATTTACCGCCTATTGAAGAGATACATGTTCTTGATAACGCGACGCGGGTAGTAAAGGTAAGTTCTCTCTATAGATTTGATGAAGGTGATATCCCTCATAATAAGTCTGCTAGTCAATGCTTGGATGAGTTTGACAACTTTATTGTTAAACAAGAAAACTTCAATGCTTATGTTGCTAGACATTTGAAACGTAATGCTTATATGGTTGAACACCTGACTGATTATATGTCTAGAGTTAAAAGTGATCTTAAACTTATTAGTAAACATGCTTCCATGGTTATAACTCAAGTAGAACAAGTACTTAAGGCACAAGATGATTTGCTCAATGAGTTCAATAATAAGAACAATGATAATTATGTTAGAGTTATGACTAGAGGTGGTAAAATGACCCAGGAACCTTTGTATCCTGAGGGCCATCCTAAGAGAGTTGAGAAAGATTCTCACAGAATTAATACTGATACACCTAGTCCTTCTAACAAAAAGAAAAAGAAGAATGATAGGACTTTTCATGCTTCTAGTGAACCTGTTATTAACACACCTGATAATCCCAATCATATTTCTAATTCTGATGCTGAAACACAACCTGGTGATGAACATGAACCTAGTGATAATGTTAATGATGATGTTCATGTTTATGCTCAACCTAGTAATAATAATGATGTAGAGATTGAACTTGTTGTTGATCTTGATAAACCACAGTCAAAGAATCAATGTTATGATAAGAGAGACTTTGTTGCTAGGAAGCATGGTAAAGAAAGAGAACCATGGGTTCAGAAACCCATGCCTTTTCCTCCTAAGCCATCAGAAAGAGATGATGAGGATTTTGAGCGCTTTGCTGAAATCATTAGACCTATCTTTTTGCGTATGCGTTTGACTGATATGCTTAAAATGCATCCTTGTGCTAAGTATATTAAAGATATTGTTACTAATAAATGAAAGATACCGGAAGCTTAAATTTCCACCATGCTTGCTAATTATACTTTCAAGGGTGAAATACCAAAGAAACTTGGAGCTCCAAGAGTACCAACTATACCATGCTCCATTAAAAGAAACTATGTTAAAACTGCTTTATGTGACCTTGGAGCCGGTGTTAGTGTTATGCCTTTCTCTTTATATCGTAGACTTGATTTGAATAAGTTGACACCTACTGAAATCTCTTTGCAAATGGCTGACAAATCGACTGCTATACCCATCGGTATTTGTGAGGTTGTGCCTGTTGTGGTTGCAAACGTTACTATTTTAACGGACTTTGTTATTCTTGATATTCCTGAGGACGATAGTATGTCAATCATCCTTGGTAGACCCTTTTTGAATACTGCAGGGGCTGTTATTGACTGCAACAAAGCCAATGTCACTTTTCATGTTAATGATAATGAGCATATGGTACACTTTTCGAAGAAACACCCTCAAGTTCATAGTACCAATTCTATTGAAAAAATCTCAACTTTTACTATTGGAGGTTTTGAATTCCCTCTTCCTACTGTCAAAAAGAAATATGATATTCTTATTGTTGGGGACATGTATCCCCGTTGAGGTAACTTAGTGTTATTCGAAAATTCTCTGATTTCATGTTATTCTAAAGAGGTTTGTTAACAAGACTTGATCAACCTTGTTAGTGGATTCCTTTTGATGAGCATGAGATGGATGAAGTTAGAAACCCCAACCTTCTGTATCCTCCTTTTACTTTCTGTTATTTAGTTTAAATAAACCAAAAATAGTATTTTATGTCTATTTTCTGAATTATACTTGCAATAAAAAATACCCTGAAAATAAAAGTTCTTCAAATGCCCTGAAACATTAGTATGATTTTTATAGAATATTTGAGAATTTCTGGCACATAGAACACACTAGGCGGGGCACACCAGCTAGCGACGTGGGTGGAGGGTGCGACCTACCCCCTGGGCGCGCCCCCTTGCCTCGTGGGCCCCACATGGCCCCCCTCCACTTATTCCAGCACCCACACACTTCATCTTCCTCCAGAAAAAATCATCTCGTAGCTCAAACTCGTGTTCTTTCTCATTTTGCTGCCATTTTTGATCTCCTTGCTCAAAGCTCCATTCACAAAACTGCTTTGGGGGATTGTTCTTAGGTATGTGAGTCCTCCAGTGGTACAATTAGTTTTTATTATTCTAGTGCTTTATTTATTGCAGATTTTTGCTGCTGAGGTGACCTTGTTCTTGAGCTTGCATGTCAAATTTATATGGTCCAAGGTAGTTTTAATGCATGATATAGTCTCTAGGCACTTGCGGGAGTAGTTGCTATCAATCTTGTTGAGTTTGGTTCACTTTTATTTTGAGTCACTAAAAAATTCAGAAAATTTTTAGAGGAAGAAAAATGTTTAGGAAAATGTACCAAGGAGGTTCTTTGATGAAGCAAGCACCGAGGCTCGCGATATGTAAGCCGGACCTCGAACCACGAAGAGAACCTCAAGTGCGGCCTTGTGAATGGTCGTCGAATGAATTTATGGTCCAAGTAGGCTTCAAGGATGAATTTGATGCGTATGTGCGTAATGCTGATCTTGAGGACTTTGTATCAGATAAGTGCTGCCAATACAATTACCACACTGATTCCTTTGTGCGAAGGTTTAACTTTTCATCTAAGTACACCCACACTGTTATATTTGACCTCTATGATAAATCATATACCATGGTCCTTAAAGATTTTAATACTGCTTGCAAAATCCGACAGTGGGGCATCTTTAGTGAACCTCACAAATTTGAATATAATAATTTACTTGCTAGCATCACTATGGGAGAAACTAGGAATATCACACAATCTACCATTGGGAGCATTCGTTTTCTTGCCATACATTACGTTGCTCCCTTTATATGTAGATGCATTAATGGTAAGCACGAGCATAGCCACATTTGCGTCCCAGATCTTAGTGTCCTCAAGAGTGCGGTATTAGGTGATAAGCGATATAACTTGGGGGGCATTGTTGCATGGAGGTTACATCTTAATGCTAAAGATGGACATTTATTTGGTGGGATTTATGCGACTCGTTTAGCTGATTATCTTGGTGTATCCATAAGAGAAAATGATATTGAGTTGCCACCTTCTTTTCTAGATTATAATGCTATGGTTCGTTACCAGTTTCTTGAGAGGAATGATCAGTCCCTCCAGTACCGACTAATCTTTGACAAACGACGTGCTCTCATTATTACCTAGCCTACTCCTTCCTTCTTTAACCTTCAGGCAAATGAGAGATATGTTATAACCAAAGAGGAGGCAAACGAGTATGCGAGATCAGCAGAGGTCACTCGTCTCTAGGAAGTAGCCCGTCAGACGGCAGCTGCCGCAGCATAGTACAACCCCAACTACGATGTCGGATATCATCCGGGCCAGTGGTGGCCTTAGACCAACTTAGGCCAAAAGCCTAAGCTTGGGGGAGTATGTATTTCTCACCGACATTACATTCATGTTCACACACTCATTCTAGTTGTCGGTGTTCATACTTTTTCATTGTATTATCCATGCTAATTTATTTCTTTTCTTGCTTTCTTGTGTGTTTGAAAAACTTTGAGAAAAACGAAAAAAAATGTTATAGCTTTTTGCTAGTTTATTTTCCATGCTTGTAGTAGTAGTATTAAAATAAAACCCAAAAAAATTTCCCGTTCTTCTTTTGCTTGTTGGAAACTTTCCCGTGTAAATAGTTTGTTCTAGTTCTTTGAATTTCTTTTCTTTCCTTTGGGGGTCGAGAGGAGAAGACCACGATGAAAATGATGAGTGGCTCTCATATGCATTATTGTTGATCTAATAAAGAGCCCATATTACCTTGTCTTCTTCTTTGAATTAAATGTTTGCAGATTCCAGCTTAGTCCAATGCACGCACTATTATTATTATCCACACCATTTAGTCATGCAAGTGAAAGGCAATAATGACGATATATGATGAAATGATTGAGATGAGGAAAAGCTGGTATGAACTCGACCTATCTTGTTTTTGTAAATATGGTTCATCGTTCCTCATTTAGCCTATTATGAATGAAACATGTTTGCAATGACCATTAGAGATTATAGTTATTCATGCCATGCTTAATTAGCTAGGAGATTATAATGGTTTACCTTGTGTGCCATGCTATTAAAATGGTTGTGATGTAGTATGATAGGATCGTACCCTCCTTTGAATGATTCGAGTGGCTTGACTTGGCACATGTTCACGCATGTAGTTGAAACAAAATCAACACAGCCTCCATGATATTTATGTTCATGGTGATTTATATCCTACTCATGATTGCACTCATTGTTGGTTAATCTTAATGCATGTTTATGACTGTGTCGCTCTCTAGTTGGTTGCTTCCCAGTCTCTTTATAGCCTTCACTCGTACTAAGAAGGAATACTACTTGTGCATCCACTTCCATAAACCGCAAAGTTGTCCCATACCTACCTATATCCGGTATTTACCTGCCATTCCAAGTAAATTTACATGTGCCAAACTCTAAACCTTCAAATGAAATTCTGTTTTGTATGCTCGAATCGCTCATGTAGCAACTAGGGTTCTCTATATCTTCCATGCTAGGCGGGTAATTCTCACGATGAGTGGACTGCGCTCATCATTCACGAGAAAATGGTCGGTAACTGGATGCCCAGTCCCATGCTCAGATCAGATCAAAATAATTGCAAACAAAACTCCCCCGGGATTATTGTTAGTTGGACGGTACCCATTGTTTCGGACCAGCCGTGGAATGTGCTTGTTGGTGGTGGGGGAGTACAAACTTTACCATTATGTTTGGGAACTGCCCATAATGTATGTAGCATGGAAGATATCGAGATCTCTTGGTTGTTATGTTGACAATGAAAGTATGCCGCCCAAAATATTATTTATCTTTGTTTCAAAACTCGAGCTCTAGCACCACTGCAAATCCCTGCTTCCCTCTGTGAAGGGACTATCTATTTACTTTTATGTTGAGTCATCATCCTCTTATAAAAATCACCAGTTGGAGAGCACCACTGTTATTTGTATGCATTGTTATTAATTGATATTGAGTATGATTGTGACTAGATCTCTTTTACCATGAATTACAATGTCTAGTTAGTCCTTTATCTTCAGAGGTGCTATGCATTTATATTTTCCGGTCTCAGAAAGGGCTAGCGAGATACCATCTTGTTATATCATATCATGATTGTTTTGAGAAAGTGTTGTCACTCGAGATTTATTATTATTACTCGCTAGTTGATTATGCCATTGATGTGAGTAAACATGAGACCTAGTGAATACGGTTAGTTCATCATCTTTGCTAAAAAATTGAATGCTAACTTTACATATTTGCAACAACAAGATCAAACAGAGTTTGTCAAAGTTCTTATTTTATCACTTTCAGTTTGTCAACTGAATTTCTTGAGGACAAGCAATGGGCTAAGCTTGGGGGAGTTGATACGTCTCCAACGTATCTACTTTTCCAAACTCTTTTGCCCATGTTTTGGACTCTAATTTGCATGATTTGGATGGAACTAACCCGGACTGATGATGTTTCCAGCAGAATTGCCATGGTGTTGTTTTTGTGCAGAAATAAAAGTTCTCGGAATGACCAGAAACTTCACAGAGACACTTTTTGGAATTAATAAAAAATATTGGCGAAAGAATCAGCTGAAGGGAGCCCACACCCTGGCAACGAGGGTCGGGGGCGCGCCCTACCCCCTGGGCTCTCCCCCCTGCCCCATGGGCCCCCTTTACCTCCAACGACCTCAACTCCAACTCCATATATTCGTGTTCAGGGAGAAAAAATCAGAGAGAAGGATTCATCGTGTTTTACGATACGAAGCCACTGCCAAGCCCTGTTCTTCCTCGGGAGGGCCGATCTTGAGTCCGTTCGGGGCTCCGGAGTGGGGAATCCACCGCCATCGTCATCATCAACCATCCTCCGTCACCAATTTCATGATGCTCACCGTCATGCATGAGTAATCCCATCGTAGGCACGCTAGAAGGTGATGAGTTGGATGAGATTTATCATGTAATCGAGTTAGTTTTCTTAGGGTTTGATCCCTAGTATCCATTATGTTCTAAGATTGTTGTTGCTATGACTTTGCCATGTTTAATGTTTGTCACTAGGGCCAGAGTGCCATGATTTCAGATCTGAATCTATTATGTTTTCATGAATATATGAGTGTTCTTGATCCTATCTTGCAAGTTATAGTCACCTACTACGTGTCATGATACCGCAAACCCCGGAGTGACAATAGTCGGGACACTTCCCGGTGATGACCATAGTTTGAGGAGTTCATGTATTCACTAAGTGCTAATGCTTTGGTCCGGTACTCTAGTAAAAGGTGGCCTTAATATCCCTTAGTTTCCATTAGGACCCCGCTGCCATGGGAGGGTAGGACAAAAGATGTCATGCAAGTTCTTTTCCATAAGCATGTATGACTATATTCAGAATACATGCCTACATTATGTTGATGAACTGGAGCTAGTTCTGTGTCACCCTATGTTAAAACTGTTGCATGATGAATGATGTCCGACATAATTATCCATCATTGATCCATTGCCTACGAGCTTGTTTCATATTGATCTTCGCTAAGTTACTTCTCTGTTGCCACTATTACGATTGATACAAAACTGCTACTGTTACTTTTGCCACTGTTACTGTTACTTCCATACTACTTTGCTACTAAATACTTTGCTGCAGATATTAAGTCTTTCAGGTGTGCTTGAATTGACAACTCAACTGCTAAAAATTGAGAATATTCTTTGGTTCCCCTTGTGTCGAATCGATAAATTTGGGTTGAATACTCTACCATCGAAAACTATTGCGATCCCCTATACTTGTGGGTTATCAATGCCCCTCAAAAAGAATCCATTAATAAGGTTGATCAAGTCTTATTAACAAATTATTTTCGAGTAACATGAAACCGAAGAATTTTCGTATAACACTAGTGTCGGTGGGAAACGACACCTATGGGATCACAAGGATCCCTACTACGGTTGCGGGGCGCGGGGTTGTGAGGAGAGTAGGATTAGCAATTGGCACAAGGATCGTTTACCCAGGTTCGGGCCGCGAGGATGCGTAAAACCCTAGTCCTGCTTGGTGGATGTATTGAGTGTTCTTGAGCTCTCGAACTAGCTACGGATGCTGCGTGGTTTGAAAGAGCCGAATCATTTTCCTGTATGCCATGGGCCTCCTTTTATAGGTGGAAGGGGCTGCCACAATGGCACATAGGAGGTGGAAAGAGCCTACTATGCTGCGAGCTTATCGCTCGTTATTACAGGACAAGACGCATTTACTGTGTGGCTTAGGTGTCCCTTCACTTTATCGGGGACGGGAGCGAGGCCCGTCCCGTCCGCCGCCGCTCCTCCTCGCTTCGACACGCGCCCTGGCCAGCGATGCATGCGGTGCCATATAGGCAGGCAAGCGGCTGAGGTGGCGTGGTGGTGGAGCCTCCACGAAGATCTGCATGCTGCCACGCGGGTGTGTGCTGAGTTGACTTGGAAGCTACATGTTGCCATGCAGGTGCCTGCCCAGCTGGTTGGGCTGGAAGCTGCATGCGAACGGCGGCGGGGAGTTGGTTGGTGCGGGCTTGGCAGTGGCCCTACTGTCGCCTCTGGCAAGGGTTTTGTCGGGTGTCCCGGCAAGGGTCTCGCCAGGTGGCCCGGCAAGGGTCCTGCCGTGGTGCGCTGGCATCCCCGGGAAGGATCTTGCCGGGGGTCTTGTGGGTTTCTTCGGTAAGGATCTTGACGGGGAGTGTTGCCGTCCAATCCTCATCTGATCTTGAGTATTCTTTGTCTTCACAAAGATCTGCATGCCACCATGGAGGTGCCTCCCGAGCCCTGGCCCAACATGGTTGTCGACATTGGAAACCATGGGTTCAAGGTTGGCTTACTCCGATGGTGTGGGCGAGCTGCCCCGGCAAGGATCTTGGCGGGGAAACCTGCTTCGTCCATCTGCACTTTGTGGCCTTGGTCTTTGGTGTCGCCTTGTTTGTCTCGAGCCTTCGGCTTCTCTCCGGCTCCCCTCCTTTGCCTTGCTATGTGTGGCCATGGTGTGTGTGGCTCTAACCGCCCGTGCACAAGTAAAGGGGTCAAAAGGAGAGCCCCTACTTTTGTACACCGACAGGAGCCCCTGGGCCTGGGCCATACATAAGCGCGACACGTTGTTGGGCCAGGCCCAGAATGGTGCGCGGGCAGGCGGGCGGATTTTACCATGGTAACTGCTCTGTCTGCTGTGCTTCCCCATGACCCGCGTTGAACGCGCGACGTGGGGGTCGCGCGCGCGTGCGTGACGGAAGCATGCTGGCGTCATCTTGTGGTGGACAGTAAAGAGGCGGCTTGCGTGTCTCTTCGAGACTGCAGGGCCGCTGCTCATTTACTGCCTTCACTTGGGAACCATCGCTCCACACGTCCCACTTCGCCCATCCCTCGCGCCATGTTCGCTGCATGCACAATGCAGAGCGAATGACAGGCGCGCGGGATGCAGGAAGTCGCGCGCGCATGGGTCGATTCCCAAGCGCCTTCAATGGAGCGGGGAGGGTGGTCGACGACCCTGCCTGCTATCACTTCAACGGGCCGGATTGGCTGAGAGGGGGTGGCCGAGCCTCGCCTCGACTGTCGGAGTAATGGGCCACGGGTAGGCTGACCCGGGACCCTAGATCTTTCAAGACATCGGGGCAAGCCGCGCCCCTTCAGCCGAGTCTCAGCTGGCGACCTCCAGAGAGGCCGAGTCCCAACTGGCGATCTCCAGAGAAGCCGAGTCCCAGATGACGACTCCAAGGCAAGCCGACTCCAAGCTGGCGACCTCCAGGCAAGCCGACTAAGGGAGTCGGCCCGTGACACTTCACGAAGCCCGATGCAGGGTACGGTCACAACGCGGCCATTCCTCCCTGCCTACGAGGGGCTGGCATGGCTATAGTGAGCCGTGTCGCCGGAAGATCTCCGGCGAGGCGCGGCACTGTTGCCATGCCTGCCCTGACCTCAGCCACAGTACGCGACGCACTGTACCCACGACGCCGGCCTGTACGGCCCGAAGACCGTGGGGGCGCCTGTCAGTGGGTGGAACGAAGGCGGCCAGAGCACCCGAAGACGGCCCTGTGGGAGTCGGCCTTCCCGGAGTCGACCGTCTCCCCTCCAGGGTCCCACAAGCCATTAACCATATTGGATGGGGAATGGCGACAGTAATCGCCCGATAGACGGCGGCACTGTTGCCACGACCCAATGATCAAGCCTGCGTCATCAGGAACGCCGCACAGTGTCGGGCCTGTCCGCGGGGCCCACCAGTCGGCGGGCCCCAGAAGCCAGCGGGGAGAATGGTGTTGTGAGAGACAGACGGCTGGGGCCCGCACCCAGCCGGATTACCATTGTACCCCCGGGGGGTAGGCCTATATAAACCCCCCGGGGCACCCATGCAAAGGGTTCGGACCTTGATAGAGTTAGACCAGATAGCCCAGGGAGGAGAGAACTAGCCTTGCTCTCTCCTACCTCCCGAAACAGCTCTAGGAGCACCATTGTAGCCATTTCACTTGAGTGATCGTGCGGAGCCCTCGCAGAGCAGCAGTAGGGGTGTTATCTCCCCGGAGAACCTCGAAGCTGGGTAAGATTCGCCGGCGTGCATGTCTACGCCTTATCCCGTTTCCAGGCACCGGCGACGTTCTACTCGCCCCCACCATGATAAGCCATCCTTTGGCATATGTCGTATCCAACCCCTGACATTTGGCGCCCACCATGGGGCGAGGTGCACCGTCGTCCGGAGATCTGTTCTGGACGGGAACCCTCTTCCTCCCTGGCGAGTGCAGCCAGCCAGGCTCGCCAGATGGAGTCTGCATCGACGCGCTGCGCGGCGCTGAGGCCGCCTGCGCCGCGAGCAGCCTCGCCGAACTTGTCGGCGAGGTGCGCCTCTTCGACGAACCTGCATCCGACGCAGGCACGGGTGGCCCCGAGAGCCTTCTCGCGGGCCTCCTCGACCAACTCCACGTCGCCGGCGAGCCTGCCGTAGTCTTAGAGTCCGTAGGCTCCACCGACCCAATGCTGGTCGACTCCGACGCCGTGTCGCTTGACATTTTCCCCACCAACGTGGTGGTCTATGATGAGCCGCTTCCGTACGAGGAGAGCAGCGGAAGCACCGTCACAGAGGTGCTCGTCATCCGCCACGGCGAGCACTCCGGCGAAGAAGCCCAGGACCCGCTAGCTGCGGTGCTGCAAGACCTTACCGCGCCCATTCCAGAGGACGCAGACGCCGAGACGCTGGAGACACGCCGCCTTCAGATCATCGAAGGCGCCCAAAAGCTGGCAAGCCTGAGGCGCTTGTCAGAGGCATACCCGCGCGAGATGGATCGTGCCGTAGGCGGCTCGCCGGCTCCGACTGGGCCGAGCCGTCTAGGTACGGTCCAGCAACGCAGCGCGGCCATCGCTGACTTGCTCAGGGCAAAACGCCCCGTATACGCCACCCCAGCGGAGAATATCCGCGCCGCCCAAGCGACGGCTGACGAGTTGAAGAACTTCGAGGGCGAAGAGCGTCGTGTGATGACGGAGCGAGTCCAGCAGCTCCTTGACGTGGTTGCTGCGCAAAACGCGGCCGGTGGCTGCGCAGATGCGCTGCGGCAGCCAAATGACGATTTGCCTCCCCGCCGAGATCAAGGCGCGACCTCTCGGACGCCGACTGGTGGAGTCCGCGGAAGGAAAGAGAAGGAGCCGGCTGTCAGTCACAGTCGGACTCACATCACCATCGAGCGCGACCAAGACGGCCGCCCGAGAGCAGTAGAGCGGCGGGACGACTACCTGCCTCCCCCTCCCAGAAGAGAGCGGCGAGTTTCCCCGCCGCCTGTTGAGCATCCGACTCTCGGAGGTCGCCTTGGCCGCCGAGAGGGAGTCGGAGAGAATGACGCCCGCCATCGGATCGACCGACTCCACCGGTCCCTGGCGCTGGAAGTGGAAGATGAGCAGGGTCCGCCTTGCTTCGGGCCCCGCATCAGAGACGAGCCCTTCCCCAAAGGGTTCACGCTCCCCCGAGACACACCCAAGTACACCGGCTCCGTGAAGCCGGAGGACTGGCTGATAGACTACTCCACAGCCGTCAGCATAGCGAATGGCAACAAACGAGTTGCCGTGAAGTACGTTCCTCTCATGCTCCAGGGCACGGCCCGGACGTGGTTGAACAGCCTGAAGCCCCCATCAACAGCTGGGTCGACTTCACTGAAGCCTTCATCCGCAACTTCACGAGCACGTACAAGCGACCTCCAAAGCCGCGCCAGCTCTCCTTGTGCGTGCAAGGCCCTGATGAATCAACACGCGACTACCTCACACGCTGGGGCGAGCTTCGGAACTCCTGCGAGGGCGTGCACGAGGTGCAGGCTATCGAATACTTCACTGCCGGGTGCCGAGAGGGCACCCTCCTCAAGCACAAGCTCCTCTGCGACGAGCCAGAAACCCTCGACGAACTGCTAGTCATAGCGGACAAGTACGCCACGGCCGACTCTTCCATGAAGACAGAGATCCAAGTCAGCGCTGCTGGCAAGGTGACCCCTCAGGCTCCCAGAACTCCGGCTGGAGACACCAGTCGGCGATAGCAACAGAACGACAACAAGCGCAAGGCCCAGCAGCCGACTTCCAACAGTCGGCAAGTGGCGACAGTCGAAGATCAACAACCGGAGGGGCAGCCTCCGGCCAAGCGGCAGAAGGGCGGCAAGTCCAATTGGTTGCCGGCTTTGTCCTATGAGCAGACTTTGGATGGTCCTTGCAAGTTCCACAGCGGCGCGAAGCCGTCAAACCACACCACCAGAAAGTGCCACTGGCTCACCAGGATCGCCAAGGGAGACGGCCTTGCTCCACTGCCGCCTGCTGGACCGCCGCCTCCATCGCCGCCCCAGCAGCCGGTGGCTCGGCCAGTCGGCGCAGTGCAAGATGAGTTCCCAGAAGAGCATGGAGCCTACGTAGTGTTCACCAGTGTGGCAGATGACTGGCGCAGCAGGCGCCAACAGCAACAAGAAGTAAATGCAGTAGCAACAGATGCTCCAGAGTTCATGCATTGGTCCGAGAGGCCTATCAGTTGGAGTCGGGCGGATCACCCAGAGGTGATGCCGAGTCCGGGCTCTTATGCCCTGGTCCTAGGTGCGACCTTGGCCACTGATAGGCGGGCCGCCCGTTTTTCGCGAGTCCTGATAGACGGAGGCAGCAGCATCAACATCCTGTACAAGGACACCATGGAGAAGCTAGGAATCAAGCGAAGACAGCTGCAGAGCAGCCGGACCGTGTTCCATGGAATTGTACCCGGCCTCTCCTGCTCGCCGATCGGCAAGATCCTGATAGACGTCCTCTTCGGAGACAAAGATCATTTCCGCCGAGAGCCGGTCTGGTTCGAGGTGGTGGACTTGGAGAGCCCGTACCACGCCCTGCTTGGCCGACCTGCCTTGGCCAAGTTCATGGCGGTTCCCCACTACGCCTACCTCAAGATGAAGATGCCGAGTTCCAAGGGGATTCTGACCGTAGCCGGCGACTACAAGAAGTCGTCCGCCTGCGCGGCCGAGAGCAGTCGGCTGGCCGAGTCCCTGGTGATCGCGGCCGAGAAGCGGCTCCTTGACCGAGTCGTGGCGATGGCCGGAAAGCAGCCAGAGATGTCGCCCGACCCCAAGGAGTCGGAGGCAGAAGGATCATTCAAGCCGGCCAAAGAGACCAAGAAGATACCCTTGGACCCGGAGCACCCAGAGAGGTACGCTGTCATGGGCATGGGCCTTGACAGCAAATAGGAAGGCGAGCTCGTCGATTTCCTCCGTGAGAATCAGGACATCTTTGCATGGTCCCCCAAAGACATGCCGGGTGTACCGACGGAATTCGCCGAGCACAAGCTACACGTCAGGCCAGATATGAAACCCGTCAGGCAGCCCTTGCGCCGCCTGTCAGAAGAGAAAAGAAGAGTTGTTGGAGAAGAAATAGCCCGGCTCCTGGCAGCCGGCTTCATCATGGAAGTGTTTTTTCCAGAGAGGCTGGCAAACCCGGTTTTGGTGCTGAAGAAGAACAAGCAATGGTGGATGTGTATCGACTACACGAGCCTCAACAAAGCCTGCCCAAAGGACCCGTTTGCTCTGCCAAGAATTGATCAGGTGATAGACTCCACAGCCGGATGCGAGCTGCTGAGTTTCCTAGACGCATATTCAGGATATCACCAGATCAAGCTGAACCCAGCGGACAGACTGAAGACCGCCTTCATCACGCCATTTGGAGCCTTCTGCTACCTGACAATGACGTTCGGCTTGAGGAATGCCGGCGCCACCTTTCAGCGTTGCATGCAGAAGTGCCTCCTCAAGCAACTCGGCAGGAATGCCCACGTCTATGTGGATGATGTGGTGGTGAAGACGGAGAAGCGTGGGACGCTGCTGGAAGACCTCAAGGAGACCTTTGAGAATCTGCGCCGATTCCAGATCAAGCTCAACCCTGAGAAGTGCGTTTTCGGAGTACCAGCCGGCCAGCTCCTTGGCTTCCTGGTCTCCAAACGCGGCATAGAGTGCAACCCCGTGAAGATCAAGGCCATCGAGAGAATGGAGGTACCCAGCCGACTGTTGGATGTGCAGAAGTTCACCGGCTGCCTGGCGTCCATCAGCCGGTTTATCAGTCGGCTGGGCGAGAAAGCTCTGCCCTTGTATCAATTGATGAAGAAGACCACCTTTTTTGAGTGGAACCACAAGGCGGATGAGGCATTTCTCCAACTGAAGAAGATGTTGACTACTCCCCCTGTGTTGGCGGCTCCGACTCCCAAAGAGCCCATGCTCTTGTACATCGCCGCCACCAGCCGAGTAGTCAGCACAGTCATCGTAGTCGAGCGCAAGGAGGAAGGCAAGGCGCTCCCTGTCCAGAGACCGGTATATTACCTGAGCGAGGTACTGTCGACCTCCAAGCAGAACTACCCTCACTACCAGAAGATGTGCTACGGCGTGCATTTTGCCGCCAAGAAGCTGAAGCCCTACTTTCAAGAGCATCCAATCACTGTGGTTTGCACCGCTCCACTCGCCGAGATCATTGGAAGCCGAGACGCCTCCGGTCGAGTAGCCAAATGGGCTATAGATCTGGCTCCTTACACCATCTACTACCAGCCCCGCACCGCCATCAAGTCACAGGCGCTGGCCGACTTCCTCGTCGACTGGGCCGAGACCCAGTACCTGCCGCCAGCGCCTGACTCCACCCATTGGCGGATGCATTTCGATGGCTCCAAGATGCGCACCGGCCTAGGAGCCGGCGTCGTCCTCACCTCCCCTAAGGGCGACAAGCTCAAGTATGTGCTGCAGATCCACTTCGCCGCCTCCAACAACGTCGCCGAATATGAGGTGCTCATTCATGGGCTCCGGCTTGCCAAAGAACTCGACATTCGCCGGATCCTGTGCTATGGCGACTCCGACTTGGTGGTTCAGCAATCATCCGGCGACTAGGACGCCAAAGACACAAACATGGCGAGCTACCGCTTCCTAGTGCAGCAACTTAGCGGATACTTCGAGGGGTGCGAATTCCTTCACGTACCAAGAAATGACAACGATCAAGCAGATGCCTTGGCACGAGTCGGCTCCACTCGCCAAGCGATACCTTCCGGCGTCGCCCTTCAGCGCCTCCTCAAGCCGTCTATCAAGCCTTCACCAGAGTCAGACTCCATCTTTGTGCCGGCCCCTCCAGAAGTAGTCGGATCCGAATCCAGAGCCCTAGCAGACGGCCTCAAGAAAACCACAGTTGAAACTGGCCCAGGGACTGTGCCAACCGGCCCGGGGACTTCAGAGCCCGGCCCGGGGACTATGCCAACCGGCCCGGGGACTTTAGAGCCCGGCCCGGGGACTGCGCCAGTCGGCCCAGAGACTCCGTCAATCCAGCAAACGGCCGCAGACTCCAGCCCGCCGCCTCCCAGCCCGGCCACCCTTGTCCAAGTCGCTGTGATAGCAGTTGAAGAGATGGTAGCACCTTCATGGCCGCAGCCCATCCTCAAGTTTCTAGTAAATAGAGAGCTGCCGACAGATGAGATCCTGGCTCGGCAAGTGCAGCGCCGAGCGGCAGCATACACCATAGTCAACAGAGAGCTAGTCAGGCGCAGTGTCACTGGTGTCTACCAGCGCTGCGTAGAATCAGAACAAGGCCAAGCAATTCTCAGAGACATCCATCAGGGCGAGTGCGGCCACCATGCAGCTTCAAGGGCACTCGTCGCCAAAGCCTTTCGGCACGGTTTTTTTTGGCCGACTGCCCTGGAAGAAGCTAAAGAGCTGGTCCAAAAATGCAAGGGGTGCCAAATGTTCCGCTCCAAGCCACTTCAGCCAGCTTCCGCGCTGAAAACAATCCCCATCACCTGGCCCTTCACAGTTTGGGGCCTAGACATGGTAGGACCATTCAAGACGGCCCGAGGCGGCCTAACTCATCTGCTTGTCGCGGTGGACAAGTTCACCAAGTGGGTGGAAGCAAAGCCCATCAAGAAGTTGAACGGACCGACTGCAGTAACCTTCATCGCCGATATTACGGTGCGGTACGGCATACCGCACAGCATCATCACCGACAATGGCACAAACTTTGCCAAGGGCGCCTTGGACCGTTTTTGCGCGACGCAGGGCATCCGACTGGACTTAGCATCCGTTGCCCATCCGCAGTCAAACGGCCAGGTGGAACGAGCAAATGGCCTCATCCTGTCCGGCATCAAGCCTCGACTGGTCGAACCACTCGAGCGTTCTGCCGGCTGTTGGGTCGAGGAGCTACCAGCCGTCCTCTGGAGTCTGTGCATGACTCCAAACAAGTCAACCGGCTTCACGCCTTTCTTCCTCGTTTACGGTGCCGAAGCCGTCATCCCGACGGATATAGAGTTCGACTCTCCACGAGTCACCATGTACACCAAAGAGGAAGCTGAAGAAGCACGCCAAGACGGTGTTGATCTGCTGGAAGAGGGCCGACTGTTGGCACTCAGCCGGTCTGGCATCTACCAGCAGAGTCTGCGCCGATACTACAACCGCAAGGTCAAGCCGAGATCGTTCCAAGAGGGCGACCTTGTGCTCCGGCTGATTCAGAGAACAGCCGGCCAGCACAAGTTGTCGGCACCTTGGGAGGGTCCCTTCATCATCAGCAAGGTGCTAGGGAACGACGCCTACTATCTGATTGACGCTCAGAAGCCTCGAGCACGCAAGAGGGACGACTCTGGCAAAGAAACAGAGTGTCCGTGGAACGCGAATCTTCTTCAAAGATTTTACAGTTGACGCAGTATGTATCGCACTACCCCCTTTTGTATTAAAGTACTAAGACCTTAGCCCCCCCGAGATGAGCTCGGGGACTGCCTTTTTGTTATCTATATGATAAGAATCGCGCTTCCGAATATGCTACTCTTTTTATCATACCGTCTGGCACCGGGTCCGACTAGTCGGCCCGGGGACTTGCCGTCTTGCACTATGAAATGCTTCCTGCAGTCGGACAAGTTATGTGTTGCGCTCAGGCCGTCTCCTGTCGAAAGCCGCAGCTCGCAGAGCGACTGCTGGTAGGCAGAGAACAAGCAAGAACGAGCGCACACATGAAAAAATGGCTAAGGACCTAAAAGCTTATGCATAGCTCAAGCCGGCTACCAGCCTCCCTCCGCAGAGCCGACTCACGAGTAGTCGGCTCACTGTCTTAGTTTTCATCAAAGACGGACGACTCTTGGATAGTCGGCCTATCACTTTCTAGCCGACTTGCTAGAGAAACCCTAAACGGCCAAGTACTTGCCTTCCCGAAGTAGCCAAGCACTTGACCTAGCGACAGTCCGCAGAGCGGCTATCCAGCCGGCAAGGCGGTAACTAAGGGAAGACGGCAAAGGGAAAAGTCTAAGGAGCAGTAAGCAAGGAAAGGCGGAAATCGGGTAAATATTTAAATAGGCCCTTGGCCAAAATTTCGAATAGAAATTCAGGATACACCCCGCGGGTGGAATTGTTCGAACCTAACAAATCTTTCAAAAGATTACTAAAGACAGATAAACAGAGGCGGAAAAAGCAGCCTAGGATGCTGCCTCCGGGGCCGGAGGATCGGAGGTGACGGCGGTGTTGGGTGCCGGGGCAGTCGGTTGGGCGGTCTCAGCTTGGCCGCCTCCGGCGGCAGTCGCCTTGTCTGTGCGCGGCTTGTTGCTGGAGGCGCGATCAGGCTGAGGCTGGCCGCCTGCTCCGTCTTCTGGCGCCTCCTCCTCGCCTCCGTCCTCCGCCTCATCCTCCTCCTCGGCGCTGGAGTCGATCACCTCCGCCGAGTCTTCGCCATACTCCGGGTTCATCCCGAACCAGTCCGGCGGCACCTCCTCGCCGCCTTCAGCCCGCTCGGGCACGAAGACGCTGGTGTCCGTGTACTCGGTGATGGCTGCCGCACGCTCGACAAGGGCGCCCCCCACGGCCTCCAGCTCGGCCTAGGCCTCTGACCGGAACACGGCCAGGCGGTCCAGGTCCAGCCCCGGATACCACGCCTTGGCGAACTCCAAGGCCCGGCGTGCTCCGGCCCGGGCCGAGGAGCCCTTCCAAGCCTCGAGACGGCCGGCGGCGACTTCCAGCCAGTCGGCAGTCCGACTGGCAGTGCGCAGAGCCGGCATGTCGGGCCACAGGGAGGCAACCGCCTGGGCGCCGGCACGTTGGAGCTGGCGCAGCAGCCGGTGAGCCGGACGAAGACGGGCTTCAATGCTCAGGAGCTGCTCATCGATGGTTCGGGGGCATTAGCAGCGATCTCCTCGCCCTTCGCCCTTCGCTCCTCCCGAGCAGCCTCGATGGCCAGAGGGACTGCCTGTGAATGACCAGGAAAGAAGTCTGCCAAGACAAAAGAGAAGAAAGCCGAAAAAATCAGGAGCCGCCCTGACACATAGTCAGAAGCCCAAAAGAAATGAAAGAGACTTACCATCGACGATGTCCTCAATCTCGTGATAGCCAGAGGTTAGCATCGCCTCCTTATCAGTCCAGGCGGAGCGCTTGACCTCGAACTCGGCCATGAGAGCGGCCTCTCGCGACTTGGCCTCGTCCTGCGCCTTCTGGAGCAGCTCCCTCTGCTCGGCCAGCTGCATCTCCAACAGGTCACGCTCTTTGGCGAGCCTGCCGCACTCCTCCTCCTTGGCACGCCGAGCAGTGTTGGCCTCGCCCAGCTGCTCCTGAAGGGCGGCGTTGGCACCTGAAGAACAAAGAAAGAGACAAGCAAGTCGTCAGTAAAGTAGGTCGCCGGGGAGATCCGGCCCGACTGCTCAGCAGTCGGCCCGAATCTCGGGGACTACAGCCCGCGGGTGCGCCAGCACGCCCCCGCAAAGAAGGAAGAAAAGAGCTCACCCCGGCTTTCCACCAAGTCGGCGGTCCGCTTATTCAACTCCTCGACATTGCGGTTGAAGGCAGTGGCGCGGAGGTTATGATACTCCTACAAAGAAACCAACAAAGGCAAAGTCAGTATTCGGAACTCGCCAAGAGGGAGTTCCGACCCGCTTGCACAGCAGCGGGCCCAGAACTCGGGACTACATCCAGTGGGTGCGCTGGCGTGCCCCCACAGAGAAAGACAGTAATCAAAAGAGAAGAAGGAAACATACCCGGACAGATGTCTGCGCGGCCAGATGCGCCCTGTTGCAGACTTGAAGGGCGTCGCTTTCGGCACACAGCTTCGCCTGGACGTCCAGGAGCGCTTGGTTCAGCGGACCGGTGCCGCCTCCGCGCAACCACCCGGTGGGCGCGGCACTGGAGGCCTCGACGTCCAGACACGCCGAGATGGCGGTGCCGATTTCCTGAGCTCACGGCACCGTGGTCGTCCTCTCAAGCCGGCGGCGCACCGGCTCGGCAACTTGAAGAAGCAGCCGCGCCTCGGCCTCGTCCGTGGTCGGCGGGTCCGACTGACCCGCCGGTTGTTTGCCGTGCGGCCTCCCAGACGGTGGTGGAGGCGGCGGAGGCGGCGCAAGGGTGTCCGAACTTGAAGCCTCGCCGCCCTCCTCCACGAGGGGGTTCTCGGTGCCGACCTCCCCGGTCTGCCCCGTGAACTCCGGAGCCGGCGGCGCTGACGACAGCGGAGGGACGAGCATCGCCGATCGGTGACGCGCGGCCTCCTCAGCACGCGGTTTCACCGCAGCAGCGGCGTCGGCGTCCTCCAGCTTCTTCTGGGCGTTGGCGGCCGCCTTCTCGGCCTGCACCTTCTCTAGGCGGTCGGCCTCCTCCTCGTCGTGCTTCTCCCGCGCGTTCCGCTCCGTCGCCTCCCGGAGGTCGGCGGCGGGTTCGACCCGCCGGGTGTTGGCGGATGTTTCTGCCGACCCCATAACAGAGGGGACGGCGACTCTTTCGAGGGAGAGGGGGGCCCTGAAGAGGAGCGGAGGGAAAATCAAAGAAGACTTGGACAAGATCCAACAAAGAAAAATAAAATAGCGTAAAGACTTACGTGGAAACTAACGGCGGCCTTCTCACTTCCCTTCGGAAGCGGTTGGCCTTCGCGGCCGCCTCCTCCCGTTTGGTCGCGGCGGCCGCCCCCTTGAACTTCTTCGGCTTGCTGCCGAGCGTGCTCGGCCCGGCATGACGCCTCTTCGCGCCGCCTTGGCCGGATTGGCCGGCCCTCGGCTGGTGGCGCGGGACGACTTCCCCGTCAGCGTCATCTTTGGGCCAGTCGGCGAAGGTGGCCAAGGGCTTGAAGCCGCCGTCTTCCCCTTCTCCGCCGCCTTCGGCGTCGGCCTCCAATGCCGCCGCCCCCAAGTCGGGGTCGTCAACGTCGCTATCCTCGCGGTCTGGGACGTAGTCGCGGGGCTCTCTCGTGGCGCCGGCTGCGGGCTCCATGAGGGGGTTCTGCCCAGAAGAAACCAACAAGAATTAGAAGCCGGAGTCGGCCACAAAGAAGACCAAACTACAGAAAGATGCGACTTACCACTGGAGGGGGATTGTCGCGCGAGTACGGCTCCTTGCCGAACTGCCAGTCCTCCGTGAACTCGCAGTGCGCGATGTGGTTCACCAAGTTTGCCACCTCCCTGCGGGGCATCTCCTTGGTACATAGCCGACTCGGGTCGTGGCGGCCGCTCATCTGACAGATTAGGTGAGGCCCTCCTTGGAGCGGGAGGACTCGGCGCGCCACGAAGGCGGCCAGAAGGTCGGATCCGACGAGGCCCTCCGACTGCAGCAGAACTCGGAGTTGCGCTATGGCGGCGGCTCCGCAGGGAGTCAGCGACTTGGACCGGTGAGACCAACTGGGGAGCCTCCCAGTTAGGGGGGCGGGGTTGAAGGGCGGCAGGTTGACCCAGTCGCCGTCGGTGGAGAGGTTCTTCACATAGAAGTAGGAGCGCTACCACATCTTCACCGACTTTATCAGCGAGATGGGAGGAAAAGGGTTGTCGGCTATCGAGCGCCGCACCGCGATATAGGTGCCGCACTGAGCCGGCGTGCCGGCGGCCTGTGTACCGAGCTTCGAAGAGAAAAATTGTCCCCACAACTCGAGGGTGGGGAGAACACCGAGGAAACCTTCGCACAGAGTGGCGAAGGCGGAGAGCAACACCACCGCATTTGGAGTGAGGTGGTGCGGTTGAAGGTTGTGGAACTCCAGGAACGAGCGGAAGAAACCGCTCGCCGGCAGCCCCAGGTCGCGCATGAGGTGCGAGCGGAAGATGACCTACTCGCCCTCCTCCGGCGCGGGCCGGGTCTCTCCCGCCGGCGCGGGGCGGGCGCGCACGAGGTCCGCACTGGGGAGACGGCGGGTCTAGCGGAGGAACTCGATATGTTCCGCCTCCACATCCGAACCGTCCCACACGCTGGAGCGCGTGGCGGGGGCCGCGGCAGAGGAAGAACTCATCGCTGTGGTGTGAGGTGCTCTTGCTCGCGGCGGAGGAAGAAGAGAAGGCGGGAGAGTGGGGGAGAGGATGCGCGTGCGGTGCCGCCCCGCTCCTCCCTACCAATTTATAGCCCTGTGGGCTGAGGAGCCGAGGGGGCGGGCGTGGGATTAACTGCGCACGAAGCCCCACGCCGCCCCACGATTTACCCCACGAAGTTACTGTGTGCAGTAACGACGTGGGGAATCCAACCGTTCGCGACCGCAGCGGATCCGTTCGGATGCCGAGGCACGGTAGTGGCGGGCCCCGCCTGACAGCCCGTCCCGTCGCGCGCTTGGGTGAGCAGACTATCCTCTCCACGTGGCGCCACGCGATAAGACCGCCTCAATGGTAGAAGGGAAGCGTATCCAATACGCTGCCTGATTTCCCGCCACAGCTTACAACTAGCGGCCCCTTGCTGAACAAATCCGACTTCAGCGAGTCGGCCAAAATGAAGACGACGGCCGAATCTCAGAGTCTGCGCTGAAAAGTTTGAAACTGTTGAAGCCCCACGAGGCGGCGTCCGCAGGGCTTCACCAGCTTCGGGGACTACTGTCGGAGTAATGGGCCACGGGTAGGCTGACCCGGGACCCTAGATCTTTCAAGACATCGGGGCAAGCCGCGCCCCTTCAGCCGACTCCAAGCTGGCGACCTCCAGAGAGGCCGAGTCCCAACAGGCGATCTCCAGAGAAGCCGAGTCCCAGATGACGACTCCAAGGCAAGCCGACTCCAAGCTAGCGACCTCCAGGCAAGCCGACTAAGGGAGTCAGCCCGTGACACTTCACGAAGCCCGATGCGGGGTACGGTCATGACGCGGCCGTCCCTCCCTGCCTACGAGGGGCTGGCATGGCTAAAGTGAGCCGTGTCGCCGGAAGATCTCCGGCGAGGCGCGGCACTATTGCCATGCCTGCCCTGACCTCAGCCACAGCACACGACACACTATACCCACGACGCCGGCCTATACGGCCCGAAGGCCGCGGGGCCGCCTGTCAGTGGGTGGACCGAAGGCGGCCAGAGCGCCCGGAGACGGCCCTGTGGGAGTCGGCCTTCCCGGAGTCGGCCGTCTCCCCTCCAGGGTCCCACAAGCCATTAACCAGATTGGATGGGGAATGGCGACAGTGATCGCCCGATAGACGGCGGCACTGTTGCCACTACCCAATGACCAAGCCTGCGTCATCAGGAACGCCGCACAGTGTTGGGCCTGTCCGCGGGGCCCACCAGTCGGCGGGCCCCAGAAGCCAGCGGGGAGAATGGCGGTGTGAGAGACAGACGGCTGGGGCCCGCACCCAGCTAGATTACCATTGTACCCCCGGGGGGTAGGCCTATATAAACCCCCCGGGGCACCCATGCAATGGGTTTGGACCTTGATAGAATTAGACCAAATAGCCCAGGGAGGAGAGAACTAGCCTTGCTCTCTCCTACCTCCCGAAACAGCTCTAGGAGCACCATTGTAGCCATTTCACTTGAGTGATCATGCGGAGCCCCCGCAGAGCAGCAGTAGGGGTGTTATCTCCCCGGAGAGCCCCGAAGTTGGGTAAGATTCACCGGCATGCATGTCTACGCCTTATCCCATTTCCAGGCACCAGCAACATTCTACTCACCCCCACCATGATAAGCCATCCTTTGGCATATGTCGTATCCAACCCCCGACACCCGCCCCTTTATAAAGAGGGGAGTGGGAGGAACGGTGTCTCTCAAGCCTTAATCATCTGCCTCTCCCCGTTCCTGCTTCCTCCTTTCTTCTGTCATGGCGAGGGGGCGTGGCGACGCTTCATCGGTGGCGGTGAGGGTCTCGGCTAGACATTGCATCGCTCTTCCTCAAGAGCTCGTAGTGGCGGAGCCGGCAATTAGAGGGAGGGGGAGGGAGCGAGGTCGAGGCCGTCGTGGTGCTCGAGGGAGAGGAGAACTGGGCGGCAGATCAGCCTCGCCTCCGTCAGCGGCCCCTCCTCCGGTGGAGGGCCACGTCGGGGACAACCCTTGCGATTTCTTCATCAGTCTGCACCAGTCGCCGCGCCGTCGTCTTTGCCTCCCGACTCCATTTGCGCGGGAGATGGAGTTGGATCCGCCGCAGACGTTGCGGCTGCATATGAGGGGTTGTGGGAACAGTGGCACATGGGCATATGATATGTCTCCAACGTATCTATAATATTTGATTGTTCCATGCTATTATATTACCCATTTTGCATGTTTATGGGCTATATTATACACTTTTATATTACTTTTGGTACTAACCTATTAACTGGAGGCCCAGCCCATATTGTTGTTTTATTGCGTGTTTCAGTATTTCGAAGAAAAGGAATATCAAACGGAGTCCAAACGGAATGAAACCTTCGGGAGCGTTATTTTTGGAACGAACAAGATCCGGGAGACTTGGAGTACAAGCCAGGGAACCCTATCTCGTGGGCCCCTCGAGTCTCCCCCGACAGACTTCTTTCGCCTATATATTCCCATATACCCTAAAACCATCAGAGACGAAGATAGACCAGGAGTTCCGCCGCTGCAAGCCTTTGTAGCCACCAAAAACCTCTCGGGAGCCCGTTCCGGCACCCTGCCGGAGGGGGAATCCCTCACCGGTGGCCATCTTCATCATCCCGGCGCTCCCCATGACGAGGAGGGAGTAGTTCACCCTCAGGGCTGAGGGTATGTACCAGTAGCTATGTGTTTGATCTCTCTCTCTCGTGTTCTCTCTATGGCACGATCTTGATGTATCGCGAGCTTTGCTATTATAGTTGGATCTTATGATGTTTCTCCCCCTCTACTCTCTTGTAATGGATTGAGTTTTCCCTTTGAAGTTATCTTATCGGATTGAGTCTTTAAGGATTTGAGAACACTTGATGTATGTCTTGTCGTGCTTATCTGTGGTGACAATGGGATATTCACGTGATCCACTTGATGTATGTTTTGGTGATCAACTTGTGGGTTCCACCCATGAACCTATGCATAGGGGTTGGCACACGTTTTCATCTTGACTCTCCAGTAGTAACTTTGGGGCACTCTTTGAAGTACTTTGTGTTGGTTGAATAGATGAATCTGAGATTGTGTGATACATATCGTATAATCATGCCCACGTATACTTGAGGTGACAATGGAGTATCTAGGTGACATTAGGCTTTTGGTTGATTTGTGTCTTAAGGTGTTATTCGAGTACGAACTCTTGAATAGATTGATCCGAAAGAATAACTTTGAGGTGGTTTCGTACCCTACCATAATCTCTTCATTTGTTCTCCGCTATTAGTGGCTTTGGAGTGACTCTTTGTTGCATGTTGAGGGATTGTTATATGATCTATCTATGTTATTATTGTTGAGAGAACTTGCACTAGTGAAAGTATGAACCCTATGCCTTGTTTCCTAACATTGCAATACTGTTTGTGCTCACTTTTATCATTAGTTACCTTGCTGTTTTTATAATTTCATATTACAAAAACCTTTATTTATCATCCATATTGCACTTGTATCACCATCTCTTTGCCAAACTAGTGCACCTATACAATTTACCATTGTATTTGGTGTGTTGGGGACACAAGAGACTCTTTGTTATTTGGTTGCAGGGTTGCTTGAGAGAGACCATCTTCATCCGACACCTCCCACAGATTGATAAACCTTAGGTCATCCACTTGAGGGAAATTTGCTACTGTCCTACAAACATGTGCACTTGCAGGCCCAACAACGTTTACAATAAGAAGGTTGTGTAGTAGACATCAAGCTCTTTTCTGGCGCCATTGCCGGGGAGGCTAGGTAAGCGGCACTCACACCCCGTCAAGTAAGCTCTTTTCTGGCGCCGTTGCCGGGGAGGTGGGTGCTTGAAGGTATATCTTTAGATCTTGCAATCGAGTCTTTTAGTTTCTTGTTTTATCACTAGTTTAGTTTATAAAGGAAAACTACAAAAAGAATGGAATTGAGTTTGTCTCATACGCTTCATCTTTTTAATATCTTTCGTGAGAATGGTGGAAAGGAAAAGTGTGCTCAAGTGCTACAAGAAGAAGTCTATAAAATGTTTGGTACTAGATCTTTGTATGATGAGCATGATTGCAATGTTGTTAGTATGAATTCCTTGAATATCCATGATGCTAATGATATGCAAAGCCACAAGCTTGGGGAAGCTATGTTGGATGAAGATGATACGTTTAGTCACCCAAGTTTTGATGAGAATATTTATTATGATGAAAGCATGCCTCCTATTTATGATGATTATATTGATAATAATGGGACTAGAGATGAGTCAACTTTGTTTAGAAGGCGTCCCAAGAATTTGGAGTTTTTAGATCTTGATGCTAAATTTGGTAAAAGTGGGATTGGAGAGGTCATGACTTTAAATAGTATTGAACCCACTATCTCAGACTTCAAGGAATTTGATTATGATAATTGTTCTTTAGAAGGTTGTATTTCCTTGTTGCAATCCGTTGTTAATTGTCCTCATGCTTATAGTCAAAATGAAGCTTTTACCAAACATATCGTTGATGCCTTGATGCAACCTTATGATGAAAAACTTAATTTGGAAGTTTCTATACCTGGAAAACTTAATGATGAGTGGTAACCTACTATAAAGATTAAAATTAAAGATCATGAGTGTTTTTCTTTGTGTGATTTGGGTGCTAGTGTTTCCACGATTCCAAGAACTTTATGCGATATTCTAGGTTTCCATGATCTTGATGATTGCTCTTTAAATTTGCACCTAGCGGATTCCACCATTAAAAATACAATGGGAAGGATCAATGATCTTCTCATTCTTGCAAATAGAAATGTGGTGCCCGTAGATTTTATCGTTCTTGATATAGATTGCAATCTTTCTTGCCCTATCATTCTTGGTAGACCTTTCCTTAGAAAGATTGGTGCGATTATTGATATGAAGGAAGGGAATATTAGATTCCAATTTCCATTAAAGAAAGGCATGGAGCACTTTCCAAGAAAGAAAGTCAAATTACCTTATGAATCTATCATGCGAGCTACTTATGAATTGAGTGCCAAAGATGGCACTACTTAGATCTATCTTCGCTTTTATGCCTAGCTAGGGGCGTTAAACGATAGCGCTAGTTGGGAGGCAACCCCATTTTATTTGTGTTTTTTGTTTTTGTTTCTGTTTAGTAATAAATTTTGCATCTACCTTCTGTTTAGATGTGTTTTTATGTTTTAATTAGTGTTTGTGCCAAGTAGAACCTATAGGATAACCTATGGTGATAGTTAATTTGATTCTGCTGAAAAACAGAAACTTTGCACGCATGAAATTAGTTTTGTTAAATCACAGAAACGTTATTTTGCGTTGATTCTTTTTTCTGCTGATCAATACACAAATAGTCCAGGATTTCCTATTTTGTTAGGATTTTTAGAGATCCAAAAGTTTGCGTTAGTTACAGATTGCTACAGACTGTTCTGTTTTTGACAGATTCTGTTTTTGGTGTGTTGTTTGCTTATTTTGATGCATCTATGGCTAGTATTAAGTGGTATGAACCATAGATAACTTGGAATACAGTAGGTTTAACACTAAAATAAATAAATAATGAGTTAATTACAGTAACTTATGTGGTGGTTTTGTTTTCTTTCACTAACGGAGCTTATAAGATTTCCTGTTGGGTTTTGTGTTGTGAAGTTTTCAAGTTTTGGGTAAAGCTTTGATGGACTATGGAATAAGGAGTGGCAAAAGCCTAAGCTTGGGTATGCCCTAGGCACCCCAATATATACAAGTACAACCAAGATCCTAAGCTTGGGGATGCCCTGGAAGGCATCCCCTCTTTCGTCTTCATTCATCGGTAACTTTACTTGGAGCTATATTTTTATTCACCACACGATATGTGTTTTGCTTGGAGCGTCATTTTATTTTGTTTTGTCTTGCTTGCAGTTTGAATGATTTACCAAGATCTGAAATTCTTAATTATTAGAGAGTCTTCACATAGTTGCACAATTATTCGACTACTCATTGATCTTCACTTATATCTTTCAGAGTAGTTTGTCATTTGCTCTAGTGCTTCACTTATATCTTTTAGAGCACGGCGGTGGTTATATTTTGTAGAAATTTTAGATCTCTCATGCTTCACGTATATTAGTTTGAGAGTCTCTTAGAACAGAATGGTATTTGCTATGGTTATAAAATTGGTCCTAGAATGGTGGGCATCCAAGTTGGGTATAATAAAAACTATCATAGGAAGTGAATTGGGTGCTATGATCAATTTGATACTTGATAATTGTTTTGAGATATAGAGGTAGTGATATTAAAGTCATGCTAGTTGGGTGATTATGAATTTAAAGAATGCTTGTGTTGAAGTTGGCAAGTCCCGTAGCATGCACGCATGGTTAAAGTTGTGTAACAAATTTGAAACATGAAGTGTACCTGGCTTGTGCATCCTTATGAGTGGCGGTCGGGTACGAGCGATAGTGTTTTCCTACCAATCTATCCCTATAGGAGCATGCGTGTAGTGCTTGATTATTGATGACTTCTAAATTTTTGTAATAAGTATATGAGTTGTTTCGAATGATGTTGAGTCCATGGATTATACGCACTTTTACCTTTCCACCATTTCTAGCCTCTTCGGTACCGTGCATTGCCCTTTCTCACCTCGAGAGTTGGTGCAAACTTCGCGATGCATCCAAACCCCGTGATACGATACGCTCTATCACACATGAACCTCCTTATATCTTCCTCAAAACAGCCACCATACCTACCTATTATGGCATTTCCATAGCCATTTGGAGATATATTTCCATGCAACTTTCCACCTTTTCGTTCATCATCATCATGACATACATTACTTTTGTCATATTGCCATTGCATGATCATGTAGTTGACATCATATTTGTGGCAAAGCCACCATGCATAATTTTTCATACATGTCACTCTTGATTCATTGCACCATCCCGGTACACCGCCGGAGGCATTCATATAGAGTCATATCTTGTTCTAGTTTTGAGTTGTAATTCATATGTTGTAATCAATAAAAGTGTGATGATCATCATTATTAGAGCATTACGGAAAAAGAAAAAAAGGAAGGCCAAAGAAAAAAAATAAAAAAAGAAAAAAGAAAATAAAAGAAAGTTAATAAAAAGGGGCAATGTTACTATCTCTTTTTCCACATTGTGCTTCAAAGTAGCACCTTGTCCTTCATACAGTGAGTCTCATATCTTGTGCTTCAAAGTAGCACCATGTTTTTCATATAGTGAGTCTCATATATTGTCACTTTCATATACTAGTGGGAAATTTTCATTATAGAACTTGGCTTATATATTCCTACGATGGGCTTCCTCAAATGCCCTAGGTCTTCGTGAGCAAGCAAGTTGGATGCACACCCACTAGTTTTATTTTATTGAGCATTCATTTATAGCCTTAGTGCATCCGTTGCATGGCAATCCCTACTCCTAATGTTGACATCAATTGATGCGCATCTCCATAGCCCATTGATTATCCTCGTCAATGTGAGACTTTCTCCTTTTTGTCTTCTCCACACAATCCCCATTATCATATTCTATTCCACCCATAGTGCTATATCCATGGCTCACGCTCATGTATGCATGAAGGTTGAAAAAGTTTGAGATTATTTAAGTACGGAACAATTGCTTGGCTTGTCATCGGGGGTGTAGAATTTTGGAACATCTTTGTGTGACAAAAATGAAGCATAGCCTAACTATATGATTTTGTAGGGATGAACTTTCTTTAGCCATGGTGTTTTGAGAAGACATGATTGCTTTGATTAGTAAGCTTGAAGTGTTACTATTTATTGTATCAATATGAACTTTTATTTTGAATCATTCGGAACATTCATGCCACAATAAAGAAATTTACATTGAAAATTATGCTAGGTAGCATTCCACATCAAAAATTCTGTTTTTATCATTTACCTACTCGAGGACAAGCAGGAATTATGCTTGGGGATGCTTGATACGTCTCCAACGTATCTATAATTTTTTATTGTTCCATGCTATTATATTACCCATTTTGGATGTTTATGGGCTATATTATACACTTTTATATTACTTTTGGGACTAACCTATTAATCGGAGGCCCAGCCCATATTGTTGTTTTATTGCGTGTTTCAGTATTTCGAAGAAAAGGAATATCAAACGGAGTCGAAACGGAATGAAACCTTCGGGAGCATTATTTTTGGAACGAACATGATCCGGGAGACTTGGAGTACAAGCCAGGGAACCTTCAAGGCGGCCAGGAGATAGGAGGGAACGCCCCACTGTCTTGTGGGCCCCTCGAGGCTCCCCCGACTGACTTCTTTTGCCTATATGTTCCCATATACCCTAAAACCATCGGAGACAAAGATAGATCGGGAGTTCCGCCGCTGCAAGCCTCTGTAGCCACCAAAAACCTCTTGGGTGCCCGTTCCGGCACCCTGCCGGAGGGGGAATCCCTCACTGGTGGCCATCTTCATCATCCCGGCGCTCTCCATGACAAGGAGGGAGTAGTTCACCCTCAGGGCTGAGGGTATGTACCAGTAGCTATGTGTTTGATCTCTATCTCTCTCGTGTTCTCTCTATGGCATGATCTTGATGTATCGCGAGCTTTGCTATTATAGTTGGATCTTATGATGTTTCTCCCCCTCTACTCTCTTGTAATGGATTGAGTTTTCCCTTTGAAGTTATCTTATCGGATTGAGTCTTTAAGGATTTGAGAACACTTGATGTATCTCTTGCAGTGCTTATCTATGGTGACAATGGGATATTCACGTGATCCACTTGATGTATGTTTCGGTGATCAACTTGCGGGTTCCGCCCATGAACCTATGCATAGGGGTTGGCACACGTTTTCGTCTTGACTCTCCGGTAGTAACTTTTGGGCACTCTTTGAAGTACTTTGTGTTGGTTGAATAGATGAATTTGAGATTGTGTGATGCATATCGTATAATCATGCCCACGGATACTTGAGGTGACAATGGAGTATCTAGGTGACATTAGGGTTTTGGTTGATTTGTGTCTTAAGGTGTTATTCTAGTACGAACTCTTGAATAGATTGATCCGAAAGAATAACCTTGAGGTGGTTTTGTACCCTACCATAATCTCTTCTTTTGTTCTCCGCTATTAGTGGCTTTGGAGTGACTCTTTGTTGGATGTTGATGGATTGTTATATGATCTATCTATGTTATTATTGTTGAGAGAACTTGCACTAGTGAAAGTATGAACCCTATGCCTTGTTTCCTATCATTGCAATACTGTTTGTGCTCACTTTTATCATTAGTTACCTTGCTGTTTTTATAATTTCAGATTACAAAAACCTTTATCTACCATCCATATTGCACTTGTATCACCATCTCTTCGCCGAACTAGTGCACCTATACAATTTACCATTGCATTGGGTGTGTTGGGGACACAAGAGACTCTTTGTTATTTGGTTGCAGGGTTGCTTGAGAGAGACCATCTTCATCCTACGCCTCCCATGGATTGATAAACCTTAGGTCATCCACTTGAGTGAAATTTGCTACTGTCCTACAAACCTATGCACTTGCAGGCCCAACAACGTCTACAAGAACAAGGTTGTGTAGTAGACATCAGCCGACGTCGAGTTCCCCGCCCCTCACGTCATGTATCTTTGCCGAGGGTGGAAAACTTTCGCCCGCATTCACAGCTTGACGGAGGGGCTCACTCTCCATTTCAAACTAATGGAGAGTGGCCTCCTCTCCGTCAAGATCTTCGGGCACTTCGGGACTCGCGTAAGGTGCTGCGTGGAGAGCTCTTCTGACGATGAACATTCCTCCTCCAGTGAGAGTGGCGAGGAAGACAATGGCAGCGACGATGAGGGTAGAGGGTGGCAGGATGACGGGTCCGACTAGGCGTCGGGCGCCGCTCCGGGCGGCACCGGCGACCCCATCATCCGTGTCGCCGGCACCTTGAACTTCTCGGGGTCGTCTCCTTGGGCGGCTGGCATTGGGAGGCTGCAGAAGAGGAAGAGGGCGGGTGGCAAGGCTGTCAATTTAGAGTACGCAGGCACCAATGCCTTTGTCGCGTATTGACGTCATGCCGCCTCGTCTTCGAGCTCTTCCCCCGGTGCTGTCATCACCAGCCAGCCTTTGGACGGCCACCGATATGTTCTCTTGGTGCTTTCTACTGCTCATAACTCGCCTAGGCGCCCTTTTGCCCTTTTTCGCTTCCTTGACCTGCCTCCTGAGGAGAGGGACAAGAAAGGGATTACGGGCATCTTATCTCTTTTTAGTCTTGTAAGCCTTCAGGCCTTTGTTAACTTTAGAACTTGTAATCCCCTTGCTCATGTTTTTCATTCTGTATGAACTGTACGTGTACGGGATGTTTTTTTAATGAAAAAGGGATGTTTGTCAGGGTTTTCGTTCGCGGGTGGAACCCACGACAAGGAGCGAATCCTCGTTGTTTTTTAAGATAAACATTTTTCGCCCGGCAACAGGCCTTGTTGTTCCCCCACTCCGCTTGACCTTTCCCATGGTCTTGGCGGAGGCAGGGATGAGGTGGGCTTAGTCTCCTCGTTTCATTTCCTTGCTGCCGCGACTACGACCAAATTCGTCCCTAGGAGATAGTCCTAGGGTACGAAAAGAGGGGAGCACGGTAGCCTAGGCATAAAACGAGGTTTCAAATATCCCAGTCCATAACAAAACGCATACTTATGTGCCCTACGAACCAAAGAATACACAGAAGAACAGAGAGACGCGCACTCGACCTCTAAGCTAGGGGTTAGCCGCTGCCAAGCACTATCAACCCTAACCGAGGAAGAGACTCGACCTAGCATGCATGCTATGACTTAGGGCACCAGCGCTTCGTTTATTTATGCTTAGGGTCTGTGCCTAGCTTTGTACAAAGGGTTACATGCCTTGCCGGCAAGGCTTGTACAAAAGGGTGGCTTTCCGGGAGGCCCGGTAGCCGTGCCTTATGGGTAATACTTGCGGAGATGCTCGATGTTCCAGGAGTTGCTCACTGGAATGGCTTCTTCAGTCTCTAGCCGGACTGCGCCAGGCCTGGTGACTCATTTTACCCGATAAGGGCCTTCCCACTTTGGCGTCAACTTGATGGAATTCTTGGCCAACTGAATGTGCCAAAGAACAAGGTCGCCTTCCTCAAAGCTCCGGGCATGAACCTTGTGGCTATGGTAGCGGCGCAAGGCTTGCTGGTAGCGTGCTGCTCTCACAGCCGCCCAGAGATGATCTTCCTCAAGGAGCATCGCGTCATCTTGCCGCAATCGCTCTTGCTCAAGATCATCATAAGCGAGCACTCGAGGTGACCCGTATATGAGTTCCGTGGGGAGAACTGCTTCTGCCCCGTAGACCAGGGCAAAGGGTGTCTGGACGGTGGCTCGATTTGGCGTCGTTCTGATCGACCAAAGAACCGCCGGCAACTCATCAATACAGCGCCTTCCACTCTTGCGCAGCCTGTCAAAAGTCTTCGTTCTTAAGCCTCGCAGAACTTCAGCATTTGCTATCTTTGTTTGGCCATTGCTCCATGGATGTGCCACGGAAGCAAAACAGACCCTGCTGCCAAGATCCTCAATGTATTGCATGAAGGCATGGCTTGTGAACTCTGTGTCGTTGTCGCTGATGATTCTGTTGGGTACCCCAAAACGACACACTAGTCCCTTGAAGAACTTGATGGCTGACTGCGCCGTCGCCTTCCCTACTGCTTCCACCTCTGGCCACTTTTTGAACTTGTCGATTGCAACATACAAGTACTCAAAGCCCCCGACAGCATGGGGGAAGGGGCCTAATATGTCGAGCCCCCAGACCAAGAAGGGCCAGGAGAGAGGGATAGTTTGAAGGGATTGATCTTGTTGATGAAGCTTCTTTGAATGGAACTGGCACACTTCACACTTGGTTACTAGTGTCATCGCATCCTGGAGGGCGGTGGGCCAAAAGAAACCTTGCCGAAAAGCCTTGCCGGCAAGGGCCCTCGACCCTATGTGTGAGCCACATATGCCTCCATGTATCTCTGCCAACAGCTTTAGTCCTTCCTCCTGGGAGATGCACTTCAATTTCACCCCATTCGGTCTTTTTCTGTACAATACATTATCAACGAATTGGTACAGAGCAGACTGGCGGGCTACTCTTTCTGCCTCTTCCTGCTCCTCAGGAAGCTCTCCTTTTTGGAGGAATCGGACGGTGTGTTGCGCCCATGCCGAAGCCTGTGGCTCGATGACAAGGACCAAAGGCATCTCTTCTGCCACGGGAGCAGCCGTCTCTACGGCCATGACCTGAGGCCCCGCCGAAGTCGGTTGCCCCGCAGTAGGATCGGCATCCACGACAACATCTTCGCCAGCGGCTCCGGGGAGCTCGGTGGGGAAGTACTTGTCGGAGCCTAGCTTCCTCCGCTTGTTCTGCCCGGTTGATGGTTTGACGGATGGTTGAGTTAACTAAAGCACAAAAGTACCTGGTTCCACAGGTAGCTTGAGGGCAGCGCGCTTTGACAGGTAGTCGGCGATGTCGTTCTCCCTCCGAGGGACATGCTCCGCTTGTATACCGTCAAAGCGCTCCTCCAGTTTCCTCACCTCATCTACGTAAGCTTCCATCAACGGGCTTTGGTAATCTTTGTTGATCCGCCTAACGACGAGCTGTGAGTCGCCCCTCACGATGAGCTTTTTGACTCCGAGGTCTGTCGCAATCTTGAGACCAGCAAGCAAACCCTCGTACTCGGCGGTGTTGTTAGTTGACATCTCTCGGGGGAAGTGCATCTGGATGACATACTTGAGGTGTTCTCCGGTGGGTGCGACAAGCAGCACACCAACACCGGTGCCTTGTAGCGAAAAGGCCCCATCAAAGTACATGATCCAGTTGCGGCTTGTTTCCTTGCCGGGGATAATGGTCTCATGTACATCTTCATCGGGCGTTGAGGTATATTCTACGACAAACTCCACCAAGACTCTGCTCTGAATCATCGAGGTACTTCCGAACTCTAAACCGAAACTTGACAACTCCAGGGCCCATTGCACGATCCTCCCCGTTGCATTTGGGTTATGCAGTATGCGCTGCAATGGGGCTGAAGAGCAGCTTCCTCGAAGCCATCAGGAGGCTGAAGAGTAGCTTTTGCACACCTGTGTACCTCGACCTAGCCCCTGCAAGAGGGAGCTGACGAAGTAAATAGGGTGCTGCATCATTTTCTTCTTTTGTGCCACTTCACCCGGTCGCGTGGACCCTGTTGCACTAGTGTCAGCCCCCGCCGGGGACTCAGTCTTGCCGGGACCGAGACCTGCCGGGGAGGGTTCCGGCTCGCCATCCGTTGACTCTGCTGCTGTCACCGGCTCTCTCTATGCCACTAGTGAGGTGTTAACCACCTGATTCGTTGCCGCTAGATACAGCAGCAATGGTTCTTGTGGTTTGGGCGCAACCAGCACCGAGGTAGAGGAGAGGTACTTCTTCAAATCTTGCAGCGCTGCTTCGGCTTCTGGGGTCCACTCCACTGGGCCCGTTTTCTTCAAGATCTTGAAAAAGGGAAGGGCATGCTCTGCGGACTTGGAGATAAATCTGCTCATGGTGGCGATGCAGCCAGTGAGCCGACGCATGTCCTTGATCCTCTTGGGTGCCTCAATCTGCTCGATGGCCTTGATCTTATCTGGGTTTGCCTCGATCCCGTACTACAACACAAAGAACCCGTGAAGCTTGTCGGACGTTATGCCGAAGACACACTTCTCAGGGTTCAAGTTGAGGTTGATCTTGCGTAGGTTTGCAAATGTTTCCTCCAGATCTTGCACAAGTGTTGCTCTGTCCTTGGTTTTGACCACTATGTCATCCATATAAGCTTCCATATTTCTATGTAGCTGGGGCTCAAAACCAATTTGGACCGCTCTTACAAAGGTTGAGCCAGCACTCTTCAACCCGAAAGGCATTCGTAAAAATCAATACGTACCACATGGAGTGATGAATGATGTCTTCTCCTTGTCCTCTTTTGTCATGAAGATCTAGTGGTATCATGAGTAGGTGTCCAGGAATGATAAAAGGTCACACCCAGCCGTGGAGTCAACAATTTGGTCGATGCACAATAATGGGAAGGGGTCCTTTGGACAAGCCTTATTAATGTCTATGTAATCAATACTCAATCTCCACTTCCCGTTTGCCTTGCGCACCACTACCGGATTGGCCAACCACATCGGATGGAGTATCCTCTTACCAAGCCTGCCGCCCCTAGTTTTCTGATCTCCTCTGTGATGAACTCATGTCTTTCCAAAGCTTGCTTCCTGACCTTCTGCTTGATGGGCCGTGCATGAGGACAGACAGCAAGATGGTGCTGAATCACTTCCCTGGGAACGCCGGGGATGTCGGAGGCTTGCCATGCAAACACATCGACATTCGCCCACAGGAAAGTGACGAGCTCGCTTTCCTATTTGCTATCGAGGGTGGAGCTTATGGTGAAAGCTCCCCCCGTACCGTCCTCCTTGACGGGCACCTTCTTGGTCTCTGGTGGTGCAGCTCTGGAGTTCTTGCTCTTGCCGGCGGAGCTCTCTGGCACGTCTGCAACGGGAGCGCAACACCCCGAAGAGGTGCGCTTGACGGAGTAGGTGCGAGGGGTCTCGCCGGTCTTCTTCCCTTCCGGGGCTTGATACGTCTCCAACGTATCTATAATTTTTGATTCTTCCATGCTATTATACATTTATATCATTTTTGATTCTTCCCTTTCGGATGTTTATGGGCTTTATTTTACACATTTATATCATTTTTGGGACTAACCTACTAACCGGAGGCCTAGCCCATATTGTTGTTTTTTTGCCTATTTCAGTATTTCGAAGAAAGGAATATCAAACGGAGTCCAAACGGAATGAAACCTTCGGGAGCGTGATTTTTGGAACAAACGTGATCCGGAGAGCTTGGAGTGAAGTCAAGAAGCTTTCGAGGAAGCCACGAGATGGGAGGCCGCCCCCCCCCCCTTAGGGCGTGCCCCCCTGTCTCGTGGGCCCCTCAGGTGGCCAACGACGTACTTATTCCTCCTATATATACCTACGTACCCCGAAAACATCCAGGAGCACCACGAAACACAATTTCCACCACCGTAACCTTCTGTATCCGCGATATCCCATCTTGGAGACTTCGCCGGCACTCTGCCAGAAGGGGAATCAACCACGGAGGGCCTCTACATCAACATCCTTGCCCCTCCGATGAGTTGTGAGTAGTTTACCACAAACCTACGGGTCCATAGTTATTAGCTAGATGGCTTCTTCTCTCTTTTTGGATCTCACTACAATGTTCTCCCCCTCTCTTGTGGAGATCTATTCGATGTGAACTCTTTTTGTGGTGTGTTTGTCGAGATCCGATGAATTGTTGGTTTATGATCAAGTTTATCTATGAATAATATTTGAATCTACTCTGAATTCTTTTATGTATGATTGAGTTATCTTTGCAAGTCTCTTTGAATTATCAGTTTGGTTTGGCTTACTAGATTGGTCTTTCTTGCCATGGGAGAAGTGATTAGCTTTGGGTTCAATCTCACGGTAACCTTACCCAGTGACAGAAAGGGTTGCAAGGGACGTATTGTATTGTTGCCATCGAGGATAACAAGATGGGGTTTATATCATATTGCATGAGTTTATCCCTCTACATCAAGTTATCTTTCTTAATGCGTTACTATGTTCTTATGAACTTAATACTCTAGATGCATGCTGGATAGCGGTCGATGTGTGGAGTAATAGTAGTAGATTCAGGCAGGAGTCGGTCTACTTGTTATGGACCTGATGCCTATATACATGATCATGCCTAGATAATCTCATAACTATGCGCTTTTCTATCAATTGCTCGATAGTAATTTGTTCACCCACCGTAATACTTATGCTATCTCGAGAGAAGCCTCTAGTGAAACCTATGGCCCCCGGGTCTATCTCTTATCATATTTGCTTTCAATCTACTTTTATTTGCATATTTACTTTTTGCATCTATATTATAAAATACCAAAAATATATTTATCTTATCTTACTATCTTTATTAGATCTCACTTTCGCATGTGGTCGTGAAGGGATTGACAACCCCTTTACTGCGTTGGTTGCGAGTTCTCAGCTTGTTTGTGTAGGTGCGTGGGACTTTTGAGGAGCCTCCTACTAGATTGATACCTTGGTTCTCAAAACTGAGGGAAATACTTACGCTACACTTGCTGCATCACCCTCTCCTCTTCGAGGAAAACCAACGCAAGCTCAAGACGTAGCAAGAAGGATTTCTGGCACCGTTGCCGGGGAGGTCTTCACTCAAGTCAAGACATACCAAGTACCCATCACAAACTCATCTCCCTCGCATTTACATTATTTGCCATTTGCCTCTCATTTTCCTCTCCCCCACTTCACCCTTGCCATTTTATTCGCCCTCTCTTTCCCAATCTCCTCCTCTCTTTTTTCTTGCCCATTTTCTGTTTGCTTTTGTGTTGGATTACTTGTTGCCATGGTGCAAGATAATACCAAATTGTGTGATTTCTCGAATACCAATAATAATGATTTCCTTAGTACTCCGATTGCTCCTCTTAATGATGTTGAGTCTTGTGAAATGAATACTGCTTTGTTGAATCTTATTATGAAAGATCAATTCGCGGGCCTTCCTAGTGAAGATGCCGCTACTCATCTAAACAATTTTGTTGATTTATGTGATATGCAAAAGAAGAAAGATACGGATAACAATATTGTCAAATTGAAGTTATTTCCGTTTTCACTTAGAGATCGTGCTAAAGTTTGGTTTTCGTCTTTGCCTAAAAATAGTATTGATTCTTGGAACAAGTATTTTCCTCCCGCTAAGATCATAACTCTTAGGAACGATATTATGAATTTTAAACAACTTGATCATGATCATGTTGCCCAATCTTGGGAAAGAATGAAATGGATGCTTCTCAATTGCCCTGCTCATGGTTTGAATTTATGGATGATCATACAAAAATTTTATGCCGGTTTGAACTTTGCTTCTAGAAATCTCTTAGATTCGGCCGCGGGAGGCACGTTTATGGAAATCACGTTAGGAGATGCTACAAAATTACTTGATAATATTATGGCTAATTATTCTCAATGGCACACGAAAAGATCTTATAGTAAAGAAGTGCATGCTATAGAAGAAATCAATGTTTTGAGTGGAAAGATGGATGAACTTATGAAGATGTTTGCTACTAAAAGTACTCCTCTTGATCCCAATGATATGCCTTTCTCTTCCTTGATTGAGAATAATAATGAATCTATGGATGTGAATTTTGTTGGTAGGAATAGTTTTGGAAACAATCTTATAGAGGAAACTTTAACGCTAGACCGTTCCCTAGTAATCCCTCTAATAATTATGGAAATTCCTACAATAATTCTTATGGTAATTTAATAAGATGCCGTCTGATTTTGAGAATAGTGTGAAAGAATTTATGATTTCTCAAAAGAATTTTAATGCTTTGCTTGAAGAAAAATTGCTCAAAGTTGATGATTTGGCTAGGAACGTTGATAGACTTTCGCTTGATGTTAATTCTCTTAAACTTGGATCTTCTTCTCCTAAGCATGATATCAATGATTCTCTCAAAGTAATGAGAATTTCCATTGACGAGTGCAAGGAAAGAACCGCTAGATTGCGTGCTAAAAAAGAAAGCTTTATAAAAGCGTGTTCTTCTAGTCTCCATGAAAATAATGATGAGGATCTTAAAGTTATTGATGTGTCTCTGATTAGATCTATGTTATGCAATATGAATTTTGATGATTATGGGACACATGATGAATCAACTTTGCCTAGAAGGCGTCCCAAGAATTCGGAGTCTTTAGAGCTTAATGCTAAATTTGGTAAAAGTGAGATTGGAGAATCCTCAACGTCTAATAATATTGAACCTTCTATCTCGGATTTCAAGGAATTTGATTATGATAATTGTTCTTTAAAATGTTGTATTTCCTTGTTGCAATCCGTTGTTAATTCTCCTCATGCTTATAGTAAAAATAAAGCTTTTAGCAAACATATTGTTGATGCCCTGATGCAATCCTATGATGAAAAACTTAATTTGGAAGTCTCTATACCTAGAAAACTTAATGATGAGTGGGAACCTACTATAAAGATTAGAATTAAAGATTATGAGTGTTTTGCTTTGTGTGATTTGGGTGCTAGTGTTTCCACGATTCCGAAAACCTTATGTGATATTCTAGGTTTCCATGATCTTGATGATTGCTCTTTAAATTTGCACCTTGCAGATTCTACCATTAAAAATCCTATGGGAAGGACCAATGATGTTCTTATTATTGCAAATAGAAATTTGTTTCCTGTAGATTTTATCATTCTTTATATAGATTGCAATCTTTCTTGCCCTATTATTCTTGGTAGACATTTCCTTAGAACGATTGGTGTGATTATTGATATGAAGGAAGGGAATATTAGATTACAATTTCCCCTAAATAAAGGCATGGAGCACTTTCCAAGAAAGAAAGTCAAATTACCTTATGAATCTATCATGCGTGCTACTTATTAATTTTTTGCCAAAGATGGCACTCGTTAGATCTATCCTTGCTTTTATGCCTAGCTAGGGTCGTTAAACGATAGCGCTAGTTGGGAGGCAACCCAATTTTTCTTTATGTTTTTTGTTTTTGCTCCTGTTTAGTAATAAATCTTATATCTACCTTATGGTTAGATGTGTTTTTATCTTTTAATTAGTGTTTGTGCCAAGTAGAACCTATAGGATAACCTATGATGATAGTTGATTTGATTCTGCTGAAAAACAGAAACTTTGCGTGCACGAATATAATTTTGTTAAATCACAGGAACGCGATTTTGTGTTAATTCTTTTTGCTGCTGTTCATAAACAAATTTTCCAGGACTTCCTATTTTGGTAGGATTTTTAGAGTTCTAGAAGTTTGCTTTAGTTACAGATTGCTACGGACTGTTCTGTTTTGACAGATTCTGTTTTTCGTGTGTTGTTCGCTTATTTCGATGCATCTATAGCTAGTAAATTAGTTTATAAACCATAGGAAAGTTGTAATACAGTAGGTTTAACACCAAAATAAATAAATAATGAGTTCATTGCAGTACCTTATGTGGTGGTTTTGTTTTCTTTCACTAACGGAGCTTATAAGATTTCATGTTGAGTTTTGTGTTGTGAAGTTTTCAAGTTTTGGGTAAAGCTTTTATGGACTATGGAATAAGGAGTGGCAAGAGCCTAAGCTTGGGTATGCCCATGGCACCCCAAGATATTCAAGGATAGCCAAAATCCTAAGCTTGGGGATGCCCCAGGAAGGCATCCCCTCTTTGGTCTTCGTTAATTGGTAACTTTACTTGGAGCTATATTTTTATTCGCCACATGATATGTGTTTTTCTTGGAGTGTCGTGTATTATATTAGTCTTTGATTTTTAGTTTACCACAATCCTACTTGCTGTACACACCTTTTGGGAGAAGCCTATTTGATTAGAATTTGCTAGAATACTATATGTGCTTCACTTATATCTTTTGAGCTTGATAGTTTTTGCTCTAGTGCCTCACTTATATCTTTTAGAGCACGGTGGTGTCTTAATTTTGAAGAAATTGCTAGTCTCTCATGCTTCACTTATATTATTTTGAGAGTCTTTTAGAACAGCATGGTTTTTTCTATGATCATAAAGTTGGTCCTAGAATGATGAGCGTCCAAGTTGGGTATAATAAAAACTATCATAGAAAGTGAATTGGATGCTATGATCAATTTGATGCTTGATAATTGTTTTGAGATATGGAGGTAGTGATATTAAAATCATGCTAGTTGGGTGATTATGAATTTAAAGAATACTTGTGTTGAAGCTTGTGATTCCCGTAGCATACACGTATGGTGAACCGCTTTGTCATGAAGTTGGAGCACAATTTTATTTATTGATCGTCTTCCTTATGAGTGGCGGTCGGGGACGAGCGATGGTATTTTCCTACCAATCTATCCCCCTAGGAGCATGCGCGTAGTACTTTGGTTTTTGATGACTTTTAAATTTTTGCAACAAGTATATGAGTTATTTTGATTAATGTTGAGTCCATGGATTATACGCACCCTTCCACCCTTCCACCATTGCTAGCTTCTCTTGTACCGTGCAACTTTCGCCGGTACCATACACCCACCATTTACCTTCCTCAAAACAGCCACCATACCTACCTGTTATGGCATTTCCATAGCCATTCCGAGATATATTGTCATGTAACTTTCCACCATTCCGTTCATATGACACGCATTACTTTTGTCATATTGCTTTTTGCATGATCATGTACTTGACATTGTATTTGTAGCATGGTCACCTTCATAATTTTCATACATGTCGCTCTTGATTCATTGCATATCCCGGTACACCGCCGGAGGCATTCATATAGAGTCATATCTTGTTCTAGCTTTGAGTTGTAAATCCATTAAAGTGTTATGATCTTCATTATTAGAGCATTGTCCTAGTGAGGAAAGGATGTGAAGACTATGATTCCCCCACAAGTCGGGATGAGACTTCGGACTTTACAAAAAGAAAGAAAAAAAGAGAAAGGCCGAAAATAAAGAAAAAAAGAAAGGACAAAGAACAGAAAAGAGAAAAAAATGAGAGAAAAAGAGAGAAGGGACAATGCTACTATCTCTTTTCCACACTTGTGCTTCAAAATAGCACCATGATCTTCATGATAGACAGATAGAGAGTCTCATATGTTGTCACTTTCATATACTAGTGGGAATTTTTCATTATAGAACTTGGCTTGTATATTCCAATGATGGGCTTCCTCAAGAGTGCCCTAGGTCTTCGTGAGCAAGCAAGTTGGGTGCACACCCACTTAGTTTCTTTTGTTGAGATTTCATATATTTATAGCTCTAGTGCATCCGTTGCATGGCAATTCCTACTCACTCACATTGATATTTATTAATGGGCATCTCCATATCCCGTTGATACGCCTAGTTGATGTGAGACTATCTTCTCCTTTTTTGTCTTCTCCACAACCACCATTCTATTCCACATATAGTGCTATGTCCATGGCTCACGCTCATGTATTGCGTGAAAGTTGAAAAAGTTTGAGATTATTAAAGTGAAACAATTGCTTGGCTTGTCATCGGGGTTGTGCATGATTAAATACTTTGTGTGATGAAGATAGAGCAATAGCCAGACTATATGATTTTGTAGGGATAACTTTCTTTAGCCATGTTATTTTGAGAAGACATGATTACTTCAATTAGTATGCTTGAAGTATTATTATTTCTTATGTCAATATGAACTTTTATTTTGTATTCATTTGGATCTGAACATTAATGCCACAATAAAGAAAATTACATTATGAATTATGCTAGGTAGCATTCCACATCAAAAATTCTCTTTTTATTATTTACCTACTCAAGGACGAGCAGGAATTAAGCTTCGGGATGCTTGATACGTCTCCAACGTATCTATAATTTTTGATTGGTCCATGCTATTATATTACCCCTTTTGGATGTTTATGGGCTTTATTTTACACATTTATATCATTTTTGGGACTAACCTACTAACCGGAGGCCCAGCCCATATTGCTGGTTTTTTGCCTATTTCAGTATTTCAAAGAAAAGGAATATCAAACGGAGTCCGAACGGAATGAAACCTTCGGGAGCGTGATTTTTGGAACAAACGTGATCCGGAGAGCTTGGAGTGCAAGTCAAGAAGCTTCTGAGGAAGCCACAAGATAGGAGGCCGTCCCCCCTTATAGGGCGCGCCCCCTGTCTCGTGGGCCCCTCGGGCGGCCACGACGTACTTCTTCCTCCTATATATACCTACGTAACCGAAAAACATCCAGGAGCACCACGAAACACAATTTCCACCGCCGTAACCTTCTGTATCCGCGAGATCCCATCTTGGAGCCTTCACCGGCACTCTACTAGAGGGGGAATCAACCACGGAGGGCCTCTACATCAACATCCTTGCCCCTCCGATGAGTTGTGAGTAGTTTACCACAGACCTACGGATCCATAGTTATTAGCTAGATGGCTTCTTCTCTCTTTTTGGATCTCAATACAATGTTCTCCCCCTCTCTTGTGGAGATCTATTCGATGTAAACTCTTTTTGCGGTGTGTTTGTCGAGATCCGATGAATTGTGGGTTTATGATCAAGTTTATCTCTGAATAATATTTGAATCTTCTCTGAATTCTTTTATGTATGATTGAGTTATCTTTGCAAGTCTCTTCAAATTATCAGTTTGGTTTGGCCTACTAGATTGGTCTTTCTTGCCATGGGAGAAGTGTTTAGCTTTGGGTTCAATCTTGCGGTGACCTTACCCAGTGACAGAAAGGGTTGCAAGGCACGTATTGTATTATTGCCATCGAGGATAACAAGATGGGGTTTATATCATATTGCATGAGTTTAACCCTCTACATCATGTCATCTTGCTTAATGCGTTACTCTATTCTCATGAACTTAATACTCTACATGCATGCTGGATAGCGGTCGATGTGTGGAGTAATAGTAGTAGATGCAGGCAAGAGTCGGTCTACTTGTTATGGACGTGATGCCTATATACATGATCATGCCTAGATAATCTCATAACTATGCGCTTTTCTATCAATTGCTCGACAGTAATTTGGTCACCCACCGTAATACTTATGCTATCTCGAGAGAAGCCTCTAGTGAAACCTATGGCCCCCGGGTCTATCTCTTATCATATTTTCTTTCAATCTACTTTTATTTTCATCTTTACTTTTTGCATCTATATTATAAAATGCCAAAAATGTATTTATCTTATCTTACTATCTTTATTAGATCTCACTTTCGCTAGTGGCCGTGAAGGGATTGACAACCCCTTTATTGTGTTGGTTGCGAGTTCTCAGTTTGTTTGTGTAGGTGCGTGGGACTTTTGAGGAGCCTCCTACTGGATTGATACCTTGGTTCTCAAAACTGAGGGAAATACTTACGCTACACTTGTTGCATCACCCTCTCCTCTTCGAGGAAAACCAACGCAAGCTCAAGACGTAGCAGGGCTCCATCGGCAGGAGCAGGTCCCTTGGCGGCAGCTGCGGCAACTGATTCCCGGTAGAGTTGGTCGGTGCAAATCAACGCATCTTTCTTGTTGGAGGGGACGATGATGATGTTCATCGGCCCGGGCATCTTCAGCATGTTGTAGGCATAATGTGAAGCCGCCATGAACTTGGCTAGTGTCGGGTAGCCGAGGATCCCGTTGTAGGGCAAGGGGATCTCGGTTACATCGAAGATAATCCTCTCCGTCCTATGGTTCAGCTCGCCTCCGAACGTCACGGGCAGCGTGACTTTTCCCTTCGGCTGGCTCCTCCCCAGGTTGACCCCTTGGAACATGCCCGTCTCCTCGAGGTCTCCATCAGGGATTTGCAGCCTCTTGATCACAACAGGCGAGATCAAGTTCAGACCAGCCCCGCCGTCAACCAGCATCTTTTTCACCCTGAGGTTGCGTATTGTTGGCGAGACCAACAACGGCAAGCACCCGACCGCAGTCGTGCGGTCAGGATGGTCCTCGGTGTCAAAGATGATAGGCATGCTGGACCACCTCAGCGTCTTCCGTGCGTCGACCGACGGCTCCACCGCTGTGATCTCACGCGTCCACTGCTTGAGCTGGCGGTGGGATGTATGCAGCGAGGCGCCAGCATTGATGCACATGGCTTCTGTGTCTTTCTGAAACTCATGGTCGCCGGACTCATCGTCCTCGTCATGATCATCATCTTCCTACTTCTTGTCGCGGCCCCGGGCGGGCCTCTCCTGCTGATTGTCCTTGCTGCTGCGGCCCCCTTGGCCGCCACGTTTCTTGCTGGATCCTTCGGCACCTTCTTGGCCTTTCTCCTTGTCCCGCTGTTCGTACTCGGCTTTCTGCTTCTCAGCAAGCAGCTCTACCTGCTGGCAGTTCGGGAGATCGTGGCCTTTGGTGCAGTGGATCTTGCAATACTGCTTGTCGGAACCCCCTGGCTTATCGGCAGCCGCCAAGGCCCGGCAAGCGGCACACTCGGCAACCTCCTTGCCGGGGTCACTTGCCTTGGGTTTCTTGGTGGCGCCGGTATCGTCGGACCCCTCGACGGCAAGCACGGTCTTGCCCCTGCGCTTCCTGTTATGGTGCCAGCCCTTTTTTTCCGGGGTGGCGGTATCATCCGTGGAGTCGGTTTCCACGCCAGCGTCTTCGCCGGAGTACTTCATTCCCTCTTCAGCGCGAGCGCACCGATCGGCCAGAACATAAAGTTCGGCCACATCCTTGACCTTTTTCATCGCCAGCTCTTCATGCATCTTACAATTGCGCACATTATGATGGAATGCACTGATCATGACGGCAGGATGAACGTCGGGGATGTTATACTACACTCGGCTGAACCTTTGGATGTACTTGCGCAAGTTTTCTCCTTCCTTCTGGGGGATGATATGCAGATCACTCGCCTGGCCATGAGCTTGGTGGCCTCCGGTAAAGGCACCAACAAACTCATGACATAGATAAGCCCAAGAAGAAATGGAGTCTACCGGCAAGTGCATCAACCATGACATAACATTGGGCTTGAGTGCCAATGGAAAGTAATTGGCAAGCACCTTATCATCGGGGCCCCAGCAGCTTGCATCGCGATGGTGTAGATGCTGAGGAACTCCGATGGGTGAGTCTTGCCGTTGTACTTTTCGCCAACATCGGGCTTGAACGTGCGGTGGGAGGGCTGCGGCAGCTCACGGGTGAAGGCCGGATAACCCACCTCGTAAGGTAGGCCAGCGTAGCCTCCCGGGCTAGGTGGTCCATAGTGGGCCCTGCCCGCCTGTCCGACTGGTGGCGCGCGTCACGCCGGCGCTCGATAGTGGTTCGAGCGTCTTCATGAACTCTCTCCCGAAGAACTTGGCGTTGGTCGCGGTGGGTTCGCGGGTCGGACGACGCTATGGAGATATCATCACAAGCGTCATCGCGATGGACCGACACTCGCGATGGTCGGGATGGAGGAGGGGAGTGCACTGTGGCCGCATCACCTTCGGCCCGGCCTCCACTGGCATGCGGTGACCCGACGGAGTGACGACCTACGGGTCCCGACAGCCACAACACATCATTGTTGGCGATGTCGACGAGGCTCCAGACGGTGGCCCTCCATTCGTCGAGCTTCTCCGCGGCGGGAGGAAAATCGAGGAGCAGCTACGCGCGTGCTAGGGCTTCTTCTGGCTTGGGCAGCAACGAAAGCTGTGTGGACCGCGATGCGCCTCGACTTCTAACTGCGTTAGAAGGAGCCGCGTCACGGCCCCGCAGCCGTTTGCCACCTCCGTCGGCACCTCAGCGTGCATGCTGGCCCTCCTCATCATGTGATGGGTGCACGGGACTCTTTCCAGGGTGGCGCGCAGGGTCACCAGCAGGGTGGCGCTGCTTATCGCGCACAACCTGAGAAGAGCGCGCCGTGGGCGCCAGTGTTGGCGTCTCGGAGGCTGCCGCGCCACCGTCTGGTGGCACGACGGCACCCCTGGAGGGCCCCGTGCAGCCTGTGGGGGGCCCAACTTCGTCTCCGGAGCCCGCAATGCGTGGCTCGTCGCCTGGCGTACGAACGATGCCGCTCACCAAGCCTGGACTACCAGGGTGATGTGGATGTTCGCGGGACGCGCCACGGGTTCTCTCCGCGACTGACCCGCTACTAGTCCGCACCAGTACTGGCAATCTGGTCCCGGACGAACCAATCACCGTGGTCGTCTTCTTCTTAGGAGCCATGGCGATGAAGAATAGCTAGGCCAACTACTAGACCAAATTCTCACAATTGAGCCCCCTACCTAGTGCGCCAAAGATGTCGGTGGGAAGCGACACCTATGGGATCACAAGAATCCCTACTACGGTTGCGGGGCGCGGGGTTGTGAGGAGAGCAGGATTAGCAATTGGCACAAGGATCGTTTACCCAGGTTCGGGCCGCGAGGATGCGTAAAACCCTAGTCCTGCTTGGTGGATGTATTGAGTGTTCTTGAGCTCTCGAACTAGCTACGGATGTTGCGTGGTTCGAAAGAGCTGAATCCTTTTCCTGTACGCCATGGGCCTCCTTTTATAGGCGGAAGGGGCTGCCACAGTGGCACACAGGAGGTGGAAAGAGCCTACAGTGATGCGAGCTTATCTCTCGTTATTACAGGACAAGACACATTTAATGCATGGCTTAGGTGTCCCTTCACTTTATCAGGGACGGGAGCGAGGCCCGTCCCATCCGTTACCGCTCCTCCTCGCTTCGACACACGCCCTGGCCAGCGATGCATGCGGTGCCATGTAGGCAGGCAAGCAGCTGAGGTGGCGCGGTGGTGGAGCCTTCACGAAGATCTGCATGCCGCCACGCGGGTGTGTGCTGAGTTGGCCTAGAAGCTGCATGTTGCCACGCAGGTGCCTGCCCAGCTGGTTGGGCTGGCAGCTGCATGCGAACGGCGGCGGGGAGTTGGTTGGTGCAGGCCTAGCAGTGGCCCTGCCGTCGCCTCTGGCAAGGGTTTTGTCGGGTGGCCCGGCAAGGGTCTCGCCGGGTGGCCCGGCAAGGGTCCTGCCGTGGCGCGCTGGTGTCCCCGGCAAGGATCTTGCCGGGGGTCTTGTGGGTTTCTTCGGTGAGGATCTTGACGGGGAGTGATGCCCTCCAATCCTCATATGATCTTGAGTATTATTTGTCTTCACAAAGATCTGCATGCCACCATGGAGGTGCCTCCCGAGCCCTGGCCCCACGTGGTTGTTGACATTGGAAACCGTGGGTTCAAGGGTGGCTTACTCTGCTTGTGTGGGCGAGCCGCCCTGGCAAGGGCCTTGCCGGGGCCGCTGAGGCTGCCCCCGACAAGGATCCTGTCGGGGAAACCTGCTTCGTCCATCTGCACTTTGTCGCCTTGGTCTTTGGTGTCGCCTTGTTTTTCTCGAGCCTTTGGCTTCTCTCCGTCTCCCCTCCTTTGCCCTGCTATGTGTGGCCACGGTGCGTGACTCTGACTGCCCGTGCACAAGTAAAGGGGTCAAAAGGAGAGCCCCTACTTTTGTACGCCGACAACTAGGTTACCTCTATGGGGATATGCATCTCCCCAACAATATGAGTTTCATATTTCTTTTTGAAGAACAGGGAATTTGGAACCTCAAATAGTGATTGTAGCAGTCTTTTCAATAATGTTGATACTATTCACTGAACTTTTTTTCTTCAGAAAATAAACTGTATGCTCATTATCATTGACAAGAAAAGTAACCTTGCTTCTATTGCAATCCATAATAGCCAAACACTATTCGAAAAGGGTCTACCAAGGATGATCAACATAGCGTCGTCCTCGGGCATATCAAGTATAACAAAGTCTGTTAAGATAGTAACATTTGCAACTACAATAGGCACATCCTCGTAAATTCCAATAGGTAGAGCAGTTGATTTATCATCCATTTGCGGAGATATTTCAGTAGGTGTGAGCTTATTCAAATCAAATCTTCTATATAAAGAGAAACGAATAACACTAGCACCGGCTCCCAAATCACACAAAGCAGTTTTGACATAACTTCTTTTAATGGAGCATGATATAGTTGGTATTCTTGCATCTCCTAATTGCTTAGCTAGGTACTCCACCCTTAAAATAATAATTTGCAAGCACGGTGGAAATTTTAGCTTCAGGTATCTTTCATTTATTAGTGACAATATCTTTCATGTATTTAGCATATGGAGGCATTTTCAAAATATCAGTCAAGCGAGTGCACAAAAAGACAGGTCTAAGCATTTCAACAAAGCGCTCAAAATACTCATCCTTATTTCTAGGAGGCTTAGTGGGAAAAGGCATGGGTTTCTGACCCCATGGTTCTCTTTCCTTGCCATGTTTTCTAGCAATGAAATAACGTTTATCATAACTTTTATTCTTAGGAGGTGGGTTATCAAGATCAATAGTAAGATTTATTTATACATCATCATCAGGTTCTTTATCATTATATGGTTGAGCATCAACATGAACATCATCATCATCATTATCACTAGGTGGATGTTCATTACCAGATTGTTATTGGGGAACACGGTAATTTCAAAAAAAATCCTATGAACACGCAAGATCTATCTAGGTGATTCATAGCAATGAGGGGGGGAGTGTGTCCACGTACCCTCTTAGACCGAAAGCGAAAGCGTTGAGTAACGCGGTTGATGTAGTAGAATGTCTTCGCGATCCAACCGATCAAGTACCGAACGCACGGGACCTCCGCGATCTGCACATGTTCAGCTCGGTGACGTCCGTCGAACTCTAGATCCAGCTGAGGCCGAGGGAGAGTTCCGTCAGCACGACGGCATGGTGACGGTGATGATGAAGTTACCAGCACAGGGCTTCGCCTAAGCACTACGACGATATGACCGAGGTGTGTAACTATGTTGGGGGGAATCGCACACGGCTAAAAGATCAACTTGTGTGTCTATGGGGTGCCCCTGGCCACGTATATAAAGGAGGGGAGGCAAGAGGTGGCCGGCCCAAAGGGGGGGCGCCAGGTGTGGGGAATCCTACTAGGACTCCCCAGTCCAAGTAGGATCCCCCTCCTCTTTCCTATTCCTAGTAGGAGAAGGAGGGAAGGAGAAAGAGGGGATAAGGAAGGAGGGGGCGCCGCCCCCTCCTAGTCCAATTCGTACCAGCCCATGGGGAGAGGCGTGCGGCAACCCCTTGAGGCTCTTCTCGCCTTTCCCGTATGGCCCATTAAGGCCCACTACTTCCCCCGGCGAATTCCCGTAACTCTCCGGTACTCCAAAAAATAACTGAATCACTAGGAACCTTTCCGATGTCCGAATATAGTCTTTGAATATATCGATATTTATGTCTCGACCATTTCGAGACTCCTCGTCACGTCCGTGATCTCATCTGGGACTCCGAACACACTTCGGTCATCAAAACACATAACTTATAATAAAAATCATCACCGAACATTAAGCGTGCGGACCCTACGGGTTTGAGAACTATGTAGACATGACCTAGACACATCTCCAGTCAATAACCAATAGTGTAACCTGGATGCTCATATTGGCTCCTACATATTCTACGAAGATCTTTATCGGTCAAACCGCATAACAACATACGTTGTTCCCTTTGTCATCGATATGTTCCTTGCCCGAGATTCGATCGTCGGTATCATCATACCTAGTTCAATCTCGTTACCGGCAAGTCTCTTTACTCGTTCTGTAGTGATTCATCCCGCAACTAACTCATTAGTCACACTACTTGCAAGGCTTATAGTGCTGAGCATTACCAAGAGGGCCCAGAGATACCTCTCCAATACACGGAGTGACAAATCCTAATCTCGATCTATGCCAACCCAACAAACACCTTCGAAGACACCTATAGAGCATCTTTATAATCACCTAGTTACGTTGTGATGTTTGATAGCACACAAGGTGTTCCTCCGGTATTCGGGAGTTGCATAATCCCATAGTCTGAGGAACGTGTATAAGTCATGAAGAAAGCAGTAGCAATGAAACTGTAATGATCATAATGCTAAGCTAACAGATGGGTTTTGTCCATCACATCATTCTCCTAATGATGTGATCCCGTTTATCAAATGACAACACATGTCTATGGTCAAGAAACATAACCATCTTTGATTAACGAGCTAGTCAAGTAGAGGCATACTAGGGACACTCTGTTTTATCTATGTATTAACGCATGTACTAAGTTTCCGGTTAATACAATTCTAGCATGAATAATAAACATTTATCATGATATAAGGAAATAAATAATAACTTTATTATTGCCTCTAGGGCATATTACCTTCAGTCTCCCACTTGCACTAGAGTCAATAATCTAGTTCACACACCATGTGATTTAACTCCAATAGTTCACATTGTATGTGATTAACACCCATAGTTCGCATCGCCATGTGACCAACACCCAGAGGGTTTACCAGAATCAATAATCTAGTTCACATCGCTATGTGATTAACACCCAAAGAGTACTAAGGTGTGATCATGTTTTGCTTGTCGTTTTGTCAACGGGTCTGTCACATTCAAAGTTGTATGTATGTTGCAAATATTCTATGTCTACAATGCTCTGCATGGAGCTACTCTAGCTAATTGCTCCCACTTTCAATACGTATCTAGATTGAAACTTAGACTCATCTGGATCGGTGTAAAAGCTTGCATTGACGTAACTCTTTACGACGAACTCTTTATCACCTCCATAACCAAGAAATATTTCCTTAGTCCTCACTAAGGATTTTGACCGTTGTCCAATGATCCACTCTTAGATCACTATTGTACCCTCTTGCCAAACTCATGGTAAGGTGCACAATAGGTTTGGTACACAGCACAGCATACTTTATAGAACCTATGAATGTGGCATAGGGAATGACTTTCATTCTCTTTCTATCTTCTGGCGTGGTCGGGCTTTGAGTCTTACTCAACTTTACACCTTGTAATACAGGCTAGAACTTCTTCTTTGACTGATCCATTTTGAACTCTTTCAAAAAAACTTGTCAAGGTATGTATTCATTGAAAAATCTTATCAAGCATCTTGATCTATCTCTATAGATCTTGATGCCCAATATATAAGCAACTTCACTGAGGTCTTTCTTTGAAAAACTCCTTTCAAACTCTCCTTTATGCTTTCCAAAAAATTGTACATCACTTCCGATCAACAATGTGTCATTCACATTTACTTATCAGAAAGGTTGTAGTGCTCCCAATCACTTTCTTGTAAATATAGTCTTCGCCGCAAGTCTGTATAAAACTATATGCTTTGATCAACTCATCAAAGCATGTATTCCAACTCCGAGATGTTTACACCAATCCATAGATGGATCGCTGGAGCTTGCACACCTTGTTAGTAACTTTAGGATTGACAAAACCTTCTGGTTGCATCATATACAACTCTTCTTTAAGAAATATCCATTTAAAGAATGCAGTTTTGACATCCATTTGCCAAATTTCATAAAATATGGCAACTGCTAACATGATTCGGACGGGTTTAAGCATCCCGCTACAGTTGAGAAAATCTCATTGTAATCAAAACCTTGAACTTGTCGAAAACCTTTTGCAACAAGTCGAGCTTTGTAGATAGTAACACTAATATTAGCGTCCGTCTTCCTCTTTGAAGATCCATTTATTTTCTATGGCTTGCCGATCATCGGGCAAATCCACCAAAGTCCACAATTTGTTCTCATACATGGATCACATCCCAGATTTCATGGCCTTAAGCCATTTCGCGGAATCTGGGCTCATCATCGCTTCCTCATAGTTCGTAGGTTCATCATGGTCTAGTAACATGACTTCTAGAGCAGGACTACCATACAACTCTGGTGCGGATCGTACTCTGGAAGACCTACGAGGTTCAGTAGTAACTTGATCTTAAGTTTCATGATCATCATCATTAGCTTCCTCACTAATTGGTGTAGGAATCAATGGAACTGATTTCTGTGATGAACTACTTTCCAATTCGGGAGAAGGTACAATTACCTCATCAAGTTCTACTTTCCTCCCACTCACTTCTTTCGAGAGAAACTCCTTCTCTAGAAAGCATCCATTCTAAGCAACGATCTTGCCTTCGGATCTGTGATAGAAGGTGTACCCAATAGTTTCCTTTGGGTATCCTATGAAGACGCATTTCTCCGACTTGGGTTCAAGCTTATCAGGTTGAAGCTTTTTCATATAAGAATTTCAGCCCCAAATTTTAAGAAACGACAACTTTGGTTTCTTGCCAAACCACAGTTCATAAGGCGTCGTCTCAACGGATTTTGATGGTGCCCTATTTAAAATGAATGTAGTTGTCTCTAATGCATAACCCCAAAACGATAGTGGTAAATCGGTAAGAGATATCATAGATCGCACCATATCCAATAAAGTGCGGTTACGATGATCGGACACACCATTACGCTGTGGTGTTCTAGGTGGCGTGAGCTGTGAAACTATTCCACATTGTTTTAAATGAAGGCCAAACTCGTAACTCAAATATTCTCCTCCACTATCAGATCGTAGAAACTTTATTTTCTTGTTACGATGATTCTCCACTTCACTCTGAAATTCTTTGAACTTTTCAAATGTTTCAGACTTGTGTTTCATTAAGCAGATATACCTATATCTTCTCAAATCATCTGTGAAGGTCACAAAATAATGATACCCGCCATGAGCATCAACACTCATTGGACCGCATACATCGGTATGCATTATTTCCAATAAGTCACTAGCTCGTTCCATTGTTTCGAAGAACGGAGTTTTAGTCATCTTGCCCATAAGGCACGGTTCACAAGCATCAAATGATTCATAATCAAGTGATTCAAAAAGTCCATCTTTATGGAGTTTCTTTATGCCTTTTACACCGATATGACCCAAATGGCAGTGCCACAAATAAGTTGCACTATCATTATCAACTTCGCATCTTTTGGCATCAATACTATGAATATGTGTATTACCACGATCGAGATTCAATAACCATCAACATTGGGTGTATGACCATAGAAGGTTTTATTCATGTAAACAGAATAACAATTATTCTCTGTCTTAAATGAATAATTGTATTGCAATTAACATGATCTAATCATATTCATGCTCAACACAAACACCAAATAACATTTATTTAGGTTCAACACTAATCCCAAAAGTATAGGGAGTGCTCGATGATGATCATATCAATCTTGGAACCACTTCCAACACACATCGACATTTCATCCCCAACTAGTCTCTATTTATTCTGCAACTCCTGTTTCGAGTTACTAATCTTAGCAACCGAACAAGTATCAAATACCCAGGGATTACTACGAGCACTAGTAAGGTACACATCAATAATATGTATATCAAATATACCTTTGTTCACTTTGCCATCCTTCTTATCCGCCAAATATTTGGGGTAGTTCCACTTCCAGTGACCATTTCCTTTGCAGTAGAAGCACTCAATTTTAGGCTTAGGTCCAGCTTTGGGCTTCTTCACGAGAGTGACAACTTGCTTGCCATTCTTTTTGAAGTTCCCTTTCTTTCCCTTTGCCCTTTTCTTGAAACTAGTGGTCTTGTTTAATCATCAACGCTTGATGCTCTTTCTTGATTTCTACCTTTGTTGATTTCAGCATCACGAAGAGCTCGGGAATCGTTTTCATCATCCCTTGCATACTATAGTTCAGCACGAAGTACCAATAACTTGGTGATGGTGACTAGAGAACTCTATCAATCACTATCTTATCTAGAAGATTAACTCCCACTTGATTCAAGTGATTGTAGTACCAGACATTCTGAGCATATGCTCACTAGTTGAGCAATTCTCCTCCATCTTTTACGCAAAGTACTTGTCAGAGGTCTCATACCTCTTGACACGGGCATGAGTCTGAAATACCAATTTTAGCTCTTGGAACATCTCATATGCTCTGTTACATTTCAAAAACATTTTTGAAGTCACGGTTCTAATCCGTAAAGCATGGTGCACTAAACTATCAGGTAGTCATCGTATTGAGCTAGCCAAACATTCATAATGTTTGCATTTGCTCCTACAATAGGTCTGTCACCTAGAGGTGCATCAAGGACATAATTCTTCTATGCAGCAATGAGGATACACCTCAGATCACAGACCCAGTCCGCATCATTGCTACTATCACCTTTCAACTTAGTTTTCTCTAGGAACATATAAAAACATAGGGAAGCTATAACACGAGCTATTGATCTACAACATAATTTGCAAAATACTAATAGGACTAAGTTCATGATAAATTAAAGTTCAATTAATCATATTACTTAAGAACTCCCACTTAGATAGACATCCCTCTAGTCATCTAAATGATCACGTGATCCAAATCAACTAAACCATGTCCGATCATCATGTGAGATGGAGTGGTTTTCAATGGTGAACATCACTATGTTGACCATATCTACTATATGATTCACGCTCTACCTTTCAGTCTCCAGTGTTCTGGGGCCACATCTGCATATGCTAGGCTCGTCAAGTTTAACCCGAGTATTCCGCGTGTGCAAAACTGGCTTGCACCCGTTGTATGTGAACGTAGAGCCTATCACACCCGATCATCACGTGGTGTCTCAGCACGAAGACCTGTCGCAACGGTGCATACTTAGGAAGAACACTTATACCTTGAAATTTAGTAAGGTATCATCTTATAATGCTACCACCGAACTAAGCAAAATAAGAATATAAAAGATAAACATCACATGCAATCAAAATGTGTGACATGATATGGCCATCATCATCTTGTGCCTTTGATCTCCATCTCCAAAGTACCATCATGATCTCTGTAGGATCAAAAGTATGTCTAGAGGGGGGTGATTAGACTACTTGACCAAATAAAAACTTATCCTTTTCCCAATTTTAGTCTTTGGCATATTTTAGCTATCTTAGCACAAGTCAAGCAATCTTAACACAATTCAAGCAAGCATGCAAAGAGTATATGAGCAGCGGAAAGTAAAGCATGCAACTTGCAAGAATGTAAAGGGAAGGGTTTGGAGAATTCAAACGCCATGTGGAGACACGATGATTTTTGAGTCGTGGTTCCGATAGGTGGTGCTATCATACATCCACGTTGATGGAGACTTCAACCCACGAAGGGTAACGGTTGCGCGAGTCCATGGAGGGCTCCACCCACGAAGGGTCCACGAAGAAGCAACCTTGTCTATCCCACCATGGCCATCGCCCACGAAGGACTTGCCTCACTAGCGATAGATCTTCACGAAGTAGGCGATCTCCTTGCCCTTACAAACTCCTTGGTTCAACTCCACAATCTTGTCGGAGGCTCCCAAGTGAAACCTAGCCAATCTAGGAGACACCACTCTCCAAGAAGTAACAAATGGTGTGTTGATGATGAACTCCTTGCCCTTGTGCTTCAAATGATAGTCTCCCCAACACTCAACTCTCTCTCCCAGGATTTGGATTTGGTGGAAAGAAGTGGAAAGCAACTTGCGGAAGGCTAGAGATCAAGATTCATATGGTAGGAATGGAATATCTTGGCCTCAACACATGAGTAGGGGGTTCCTTCTCAGAAACAGCAAGTTGGAAGTGTAGGTTTGTTCTGATGGCTCTCTCCACGAATGAAGAGCAGGTGGAGGGGTATATATAGCCTCCACACAAAATCTAACCGTTACACACAACTTGCCAAACTCGATGGGACCGAATTGGTAAACTCGGTCGGACCGATTTAGCAAAGGGAAACGTTTAAAATCGGTGTGCCGACCGAAACTTCGGTCGGCCGCCTCGTTCGCAACACACGCCGCTTGTACACACAGCCATTTTGTTCTGGTCCCACGCACCGCTTCCTGCCCCTTACCTTATCTCTTCAAGACGAAGCTCATCCACTCATTCCATTCTCCACTCGTTTTGTCCTCCTCCAGACACAATCCTTCTCTGCTTCTTCTTTCTCATACCACTCCACTCATGGCATATCCTACCCCATGCAGAGACGACGCGTACCGCCGTCGATTTTTTGCTGCCATGCTCGGCCCAACCTCTCCCCCGTCGTAGAGTGCTACAACTACGACAGCGAGCTGCTGGGATCAGCACCCAAATATGCTACAACCTATGCTTTTTGGTCTGTCCCAATTTTGCTGTGTTGCTACCACCGCTTTTAGGTTTGTTGGAACCAGCACACAATTTTGCTACCATCGTCGTTTTTGACTTTGCAGAACCGGCGCCAAATTTTGCAATTTTCTACCACCAGCGTTTTTGTTTGCTGGAACTAGATCCATTTTTTGCTACAACCGGGAATTGCTGGAACAAACGTCCAATTTTTTGCATTTTTGTTTCCAATGTCATTTTGGTTTGCTAGAACCACTTCGATTTTTTGCTACCACCGGTGTTTCGGTTTGTTGGAACATTGCCCGATTTTTGCACTTTTGCTTCCATCGTTTTCTGATTTTTGCTAGAAGCAGCCTCAAAATTTGCTACCACCATATTCCTTTTTTCCTAGAACCGGCAATTTTTCTGCTTCAACCGAGTACTGGAGTTTTATGTTGCTTTGGTTTTTGCTGGATGTGGCCTTTTCTTTTGCTGCAATTGGCTATGCGGATGCTGGAACCTTTGGTGAAGCTGCAATGCCGCCTGACTACTGGTGAAGGAGCTATCAGCATGCTTTGGTGTAGCAACCATGGATGGCGGAGCCGCAATCCGCCGCTCGCAGTTTTTCGCAAGAATTTAGTGAGCTGCAACCCACCCACAATGGAGCTGCGACAGCTTCGTGGAAGAGTTTGCATAGGCCATGGCCACCATGGCACTGGTGGAAGGGAAGGGGAGAGGAAAGTTGTGACCAACGGCAAGGGCGGACAATTGGGACTGGCGGCGAGGGCCGCGAGGTCCATCCTGCAGTGAGGGAGGGTGGCCGGAGCGGGCGGCGACCGGGAACTGCAATGGATGCGCATGATGAACCGATTGACAGGGGCGAGGGGATTTTTTTTCTCCTACTGAGTTGGGAATGAAGTAGGATGAAGATCTGACGGCTAAATCTCATTGAATCGGATGGTGTGCGCGCGACCGGCCCAAACTTTGGGCCGGCACGCCGGCGCCTATCAGTCGCCTTTAGCAAATCTAGTGACCATTAGGATTTTCGGTGGGACCGACATGCAACTCGGTAGGACTGAGGGTTAGGGCTTAACGTAATCTGAGTGAGACCGATTACACAAACTCGGTGAGACCGATTTTGGTAATAAGCTAACCAGAGAGTTGGTCAGGTAAACTCGGTGGGACCAATCCGCTCATTTCGGTGGGACCGAAATGTCACGAAAAGGAAACAGAGAGTTTACATTGCAATCTCGGTGGGACCAATCGCTCATCTCGGTGGTACCGAAACGTTACGAAGGGAAACAGAGAGATTACAACCCAATCTTGGTGAGACCGATTTGCCTAGGGTTTGTGGCAGTGGCTATGACATCTGAACTCGGTGGCGCCGGGTAGAAAGAATCTGTAGGGCCGAGTTTGACTTTTGGGTTAGGTCATATGTGGATATGAGAAAGTAGTTGATGGTTTTGGAGCATATCACTAAGCACTGTGGAGCAAGAAACTCATTAACCAACACCTCATCCCTCCTTGATAGTATTGGCTTTTCCTATAGACTCAATGTGATCTTGGATCACTAAAATATAAAATGTAGAGTTTTGAGATTTTGAGCTTGAGCCAATCCTTTTATCCTTAGCATTTTGAGGGATCCACTTTTCTCATCCGTGCCATGCCATTCATTGAGCTTTTCCTGAAATATTCATCTTGGAATGATGTTAGCTCAATGAGCTATATGTTGTTAGGAATTACCAAAACCACCTAGGGATAGTTGCACTTTCAATCTCCCCCTTTTTGGTAACTGATGACAACATATAGATCAAAGCTTCGACAAATAATAATAAGAGTGAAAAACATTGTCGCTTTGGGAAGTATGTGATAAGCAAGAGCTCCCCCTAAATTTGTGCATAGTTTAAGATTTGCTTTGGACTGCAAATGCACAAGGAGTTAGGCTCATGGGTAACTCTTCCATGTCACATACATCTTGGTGGAGCGCTCAAAATGATAATAACTGAATACATGCACTCATCACCAAGCAAAGTGAATGATCATATAGAGATAAACGAGATAATGTCATCCAACAAGCATAAATGTAACATATGATCAAACACATGATCATCGATCTCAAACAAGCAAATAGAGTTTAACCACCAAAGCAAGAGAGAACAAAAAACAACACTCTCTCTCGAAGCCTATGATCTATACATTTTTCTCCCCCTTTGGCAACAAGTTACCAAAAAGTTCACAGAAAATGCATAGCACTAGATCGACTCTCGGGCTTGATCTTCAGGTGGTGGTGTAGATAAAACGCAAAGGATGAAAGCATCAGTTGATGTGGATGGAGCTGGAGGTGTGGGTGCTGAAGCTGGTTGCATTGGAGCTGTAGGAGCTGTAGCTGGTGCAGATGAAGTGGCTCCGGTGTTTGTTGGCATTGCAGCTGATCTCTGAGCTCTAGGAACTCTGGCAAATGCATCTGTGGTTGTCTTGCCCTTCGTCTCCTCCATGTCATCCTGAAGCTGCTCAACAACAGACTGGATTTCAGTTACCTTCACATCCAAGTTATAGAACTTCTGCTCCATGATCCTCTCTAGGCTCTCCTGGTTTTGAGTCAAGGTAGCCAGCCATTTCTCAATCCTCAGAGTGGATGCAATCAAGTAGCCTAGTTGATCCTATTTGCTCTTTAGAAAGTACTGAGATGCCTCTTCCATTGTTGGCATCTTGGTAGCCTTCTCTATCCTTGCCTTCTCCTTCTTGGCTTGAGCATGCACAGAAGATGGTTCATCTTCATCCATAACCACTTGGTTATCCTCAAAGTCTGGATAGATAGAAAAATGTTCCTTGTCCAGCAAGTATGTGTCTATGCCCATCTTGGAGTTAATCAGCTCCTGAATCTGTGGGCCATACCCACAACTTCTCTTCTAGTCAGATGCTGTCCTCTTGATAGTCTCAACAATGGGGCTCATGACCTTGAATTACTGTGGCACATCAAACAAGTGTAGCAAGTTTATAGTATGGCCTCTTATCATGTTGTGGTCACCTGACTTGGGCAATAAGGTATGCCTGAGGATCTAGTTGATATTTGGGAGTCCTGACAGAAGATAATGTACAGATCCAAACTTATGTGTCTCAACTGCAGCATCTGGGATCTCCTTGTACATATGAGCCATGGAGTTGTGATCCATCTTCTTCTTGGCATAGACATCCAAGTCATCTTCCTTCTCCATAGGTGCATTGATCAGTTTTGCCCATTCCTCAATAGTTGATTGGTACCTTGTACCTTCAGACATCCACACTATCCTGCCATCTGGATAGAAGTGTGCTGTGGAGTAGAATTGCATTATGAGCTCATCATTCCACTTTGTGAGCTTCTGCCCAACAAAGTCTGCAACTCCACAAGCATTGAACTGTCTTGCACACCAGGATAGTGTTCCTCATTCTCCTTCATGTAGGTCCAGTCGACCCACCTCATGTCACAAACAATAGGCTTCTTGTCCAACAACACTGTCTCATAGAAATCCTGTTGTTCCTTAGTATGGAACATGTAGTCAACAGCAGTCCTTCTCCTGATAGCATAGGGATCAGACAACCTCCATGGTTTGAGGCCTACATCCTTCCTCGGGTTCATGTTCTCAGCCACAGGATGCACATCATTGTGGTCTGGAATCTTTGGCTTCAACTTTCTCAGAACATGCTCTTAATCTTCTTCTTCTTCAGCAGCAGTTTCAGGCACTGGGGCCTTGTTCTTCTCAGCAGCAGATATGTTTCTGGTATTCCTCTTTGGTGCAGTCTTGGGCTTGGAGGCAGCTTTGGGTGCTTCTTTGGGCTTTGATGATGCAGCCCCTGACCTTATAGCATCACCCATAAGCTTCTGAGCCTTGGGTGCTGGTGCAGCAACCTCTTCTTCCTCTTCCTCAGAGTCTCTCCTCATAGAGAGATTCCCAAGAACTTTGGCAGTAGTGGTTCTGACTCTCTTCTTCTTTTTGTCTTGACCAGCAGCTTCATCTTCTGACTCAATAGTAAACTTCATGGTTTCTCCAGTGGCAACCTTCCTGGGTTAGGAAGTGGGAATCCTTCTTGCAGGTGCCTTCTTCTGCACTACTGGTGTCAGATTTCGGGTTCCGGCAGACACTTGAGGTTCGAACTCTGGGGTGCACGCGGAGATTCAACCCTCTGCCGGCTCGCTCCTTGCCGAATCGCTAGGACCTAAACTACCAAACTGAACAGCACAAGAGACACAAGATTTATACTGGTTCAGGCCACCATTGTGGTGTAATACCCTACTCCAGTGTGTGGTGTGGTGGATTGCCTCTTGGGCTTGATGATGAACAATACAAGGCTGAACCGCCTCGCGAGGGTCCGTTCTTGGCTAGTGCGATGAACTGCTAGGAGGGGTTCAGTCGCTCTATCTACTGGTTTCTTGATGAGGATCCATATTGCCTCTACCCTGGGGGTGGCTAGTCCTATTTATAGGCAAAGGCCCTGGGCCTCTTCCCAAATATTGAGCAGGAAGGGCGCCAACAATTGGCCATTTTGAAGGGGAACAGCGGGTACACTTATCCTGACTAAAGTTGGTCCTCGCCTGTCAAAAGCTCTGGTGATGACACCGGCTTGGGCTCCACAATGACTTCCTTCCAGCCGTTGGGCTGGTCTTGGTCTTGTTGCACCGAAATGGATGCCTTTGCTTGATGCTCTCGCCTGCACTTGATCCCTTTGCACCAAAGAGGAAAGGAGGACACTGCGCGGGCTAGCGCCCGACTGGCGCCCTTGGTCGTCATGGCTTGCGTCATGGGCACCTCGCGAGGTACCCTGCCTTGAACTCTCCGCCTCCTCATGAGCTAGCCTGACGAGGCCGTGCCTGAGGAAGCTCCTAGTCGTCCGCCCCGCGAGGCTTGGCCCCCTCGCGAGGGTCTTGAGCTTGCGCTGATGAAGATGGGTTGTGCTGGGCCTCCTTTGAGCCACGCCGCAGGCCGCAGGTAGGCAAGTCTGGGGACCCCCGTTCCCAGTACGCCGAAAGTAGCCCTCGGGCCCACGGCGCGCCCGAACTTGGCTGAGCAGAGAGGCGAAAGGGCAAGTGCGAAGCGTCGCGGGCCCTAACAGCCTGCGGCCTTGGGCGTCGCTGTTGGGGAACGTAGTAATTTCAAAAAAATTCCTACGCACACGCAAGATCATGGTGATGGCATAGCAACGAGAGGGGAGAGTGTTGTCCACGTACCCTCGTAGACCGTAAGCGGAAGCGTTATGACAACGCGGTTGATGTAGTCGTACGTCTTCACGATCCGACCGATCCAAGCACCGAACGTACGGCACCTCCGAGTTCAGCACACGTTCAGCTCGATGACGATCCCCGGGCTCCGATCCAGCAAAGCTTCGGGGATGAGTTCCGTCAGCACGACGGCGTGGTGACGATGATGATGTTCTACCGGTGCAGGGCTTCGCCTAAACTCCGCGACGATATGACCGAGGTGGAATATGGTGGAGGGGGCACCGCACACGGCTAAGGAACGATCTGTAGATCAACTTGTGTGTCTAGGGTGCCCCCCCCCCGCCCCCATATATAAAGGAGCCAGGGGGAGGAGGCGTCCGGCCAAGGAGGGTGCGCCAAGAGGGGAGTCCTACTCCCACCGGGAGTAGGACTCCCTTCTTTCCTAGTTGGAGTTGGAGAAGGGGGGAAGGAGGAGGAAGAGGGGAAGGAAAGGGGGGGCGCCGCCCCCCTCTCCTTGTCCTATTCGGACTAGGGAGGGGAGGGGGCACGGCCCACCTCTTGCCTCCTCTTCTCTTCTCCCTTAAGGCCCATGTAGGCCCAATAACCCCGGGAGGGTTCCGGTAACCCCCCGGTACTCCGGTAAAATGCCGATTTCACCCGGAACACTTCCGATGTCCAAACATAGGCTTCCAATATATCAATCTTTATGTCTCGACCATTTCGAGACTCCTTGTCATGTCCGTGATCACATCTGGGACTCCGAACAAACTTCGGTACATCAAAACTTATAAACTCATAATAAAACTGTCATCGTAACGTTAAGCGTGCGGACCCTACGGGTTCGAGAACTATGTAGACATGACCTAGAACTATTCTCGGTCAATAACCAATAGCGGAACCTGGATGCCCATAGTGGTTCCTACATATTCTACGAAGATCTTTATCGGTCAAACCGCATAACAACATACGTTGTTCCCTTTGTCATCGGTATGTTACCTGCCCGAGATTCGATCGTCGGTATCCAATACCTAGTTCAATCTCGTTATAGGCAAGTCTCTTTACTCATTACATAATGCATTATCCCGTAACCAACTCATTGGTCACATTGCTTGCAAGGCTTATAGTGATGTCCATTACCGAGAGGGCCCAGAGATACCTCTCCGACAGTCGGAGTGACAAAACCTAATCTCGAAACACGCCAACTCAACATGTACCTTCGGAGACACCTGTAGTACTCCTTTATAATCACCCAGTTACATTGTGACGTTTGGTAGTACCCAAAGTGTTCCTCCGGTAAACGTGAGTTGCATAATCTCATAGTTATAGGAACATGTATAAGTCATGAAGAAAGCAATAGCAATACACTAAATGATCAAGTGCTAGGCTAACGGAATGGGTCATGTCAATCACATCATTCTACTAATGATGTGATCCCATTAATCAAATGACAACACATGTCTATGGTTAGGAAACACAACCATCTTTGATTAATGAGCTAGTCAAGTAGAGGCATACTAGTGACTATATGTTTGTCTATGTATTCACACATGTATCATGTTTCCGGTTAATACAATTCTAGCATGAATAATAAACATTTATCATGATATGAGGAAATAAATAATAACTTTATTATTGCCTCTAGGGCATATTTCCTTCAGTCTCCCACTTGCACTAGAGTCAATAATCTAGATTACATAGTAATGATTCTAACACCCATGGAGTCTTGGTGCTGATCATGTTTTGCTCGCGAGAGAGGCTTAGTCAACGGGTCTGCAACATTCAGATCCGTATGTATCTTGCAAATCTCTATGTCTCCCACTTGGACTTGGTCCCGAATGGAATTGAAGTGTCTCTTGATGTGCTTGGTCCTCTTGTGAAATCTGGATTCCTTTGCCAAGGCAATTGCACCAGTATTGTCACAGAAGATCTTCATTGGTCCCGATGCACTAGGTATGACACCTAGATCGGAAATGAACTCCTTCATCCAGACTCCTTCATTTGCTGATTCAGAAGTAGCTATGTACTCCGCGTCACATGTAGATCCCGCCACGACGCTTTGTTTAGAACTGCACCAACTTACAGCTCCACCGTTTAATAAAAATACATATCCGGTCTGCGATTTAGAATCGTCCGGATCAGTGTCAAAGCTTGCATCAACGTAACCATTTACGACTAGCTCTTTGTCACCTCCATATACGAGAAACATATCCTTAGTCCTTTTCAGGTATTTCAGGATGTTCTTGACCGCTGTCTAGTGATCCACTCCTGGATTACTTTGGTACCTTCCTGCCAAGCTTATTGCTAAGCATACGTCAGGTCTGGTACACAGCATTGCATACATGATAGAGCCTATGGCTGAAGCATAGGGAACATCTTTCATTTTCTCTCTATCTTCCGCAAGGGTCGGGCATTGAGTCTGACTCAACTTCACACCTTGAAGCACGGGCAAGAACCCTTTCTTTGCCTGATCCATTTTGAACTTTTTCAAAGTTTTATCAAGGTATGTGCTTTGTGAAAGTCCTATTAAACGTCTTGATCTATCTCTATAGATCTTGATGCCCAATATGTAAGCAGCTTCACCGAGGTCTTTCATTGAAAAACTCTTATTCAAGTATCCCTTTATGCTATCCAGAAATTCTATATTATTTCCAATTAATAATATGTCATCTACATATAATATCAGAAATGCTACAGAGCTCCCACTCACTTTCTTGTAAATACAGGCTTCTCCAAAAGTCTGTATAAAACCATATGCTTTGATCACACTATCAAAATGTTTATTCCAACTCCGAGATGCTTGCACCAGTCCATAAATGGATCACTGGAGCTTGCACACTTTGTTAGCACCTTTTGGATCAACAAAACCTTCTTGGTGCATCATATACAACTCTTCTTCCAGAAATCCATTCAAGAATGCAGTTTTAACACCCATTTGCCAAATTTCATAATCATGAAATGCAGCAATAGCTAACATGATTCTGACAGACTTAAGCATCACTACGGGTGAGAAAGTCTCATCGTAGTCAACCCCTTGAACTTGTCGAAAACCTTTCGCAACAAGTCGAGCTTTATAGACAGTTACATTACCATCAGCGTCAGTCTTCTTCTTAAAGATCCATTTATTCTCAATGGCTTGCCGATCATCGGGCAAGTCAACCAAAGTCCATACTTTGTTTTCATACATGGATCCCATCTCAGATTTCATGGCCTCTAGCCATTTTGCGGAATCTGGGCTCATCATCGCTTCCTCATAGTTCGTAGGTTCATCATGGTCAAGTAACATGACTTCCAGAATATGATTACCGTACCACTCTGGTGCGGATCTTACTCTGGTAGACCCACGAGGTTCAGTAGAAACTTGATCTGAAGTTTCATGATCAATATCATTAGCTTCCTCACTAATTGGTGTAGTTATCACAGGAACCGGTTCTTGTGATGAACTAGTTTCCAATAAGGGAGCAGATACAGTTATCTCATCAAGTTCTACTTTCCTCCCACTCACTTCTTTCGAGAGAAACTCCTTCTCTAGAAAGGATCCGATTTTAGCAACGAAAATCTTGCCCTCAGATCTGTGATAGAAGGTGTACCCAATAGTCTCTTTTGGGTATCCTATGAAGACACATTTCTCCGATTTGGGTTCGAGCTTATTTGGTTGAAGTTTCTTCACATAAGCATCGCAGCCCCAAACTTTAAGAAATGACAACTTTGGTTTCTTGCCAAACCATAGTTCATAAGGCGTCATCTCAACGGATTTTGATGGTGCCCTATTTAACGTGAATGCGGCCGTCTCTAAAGCATAACCCCAAAACGATAGCGGTAAATCAGTAAGAGACATCATACATCGCACCATATCTAGTAAAGTACGATTACGACGTTCGGACACACCATTTCGTTGTGGTGTTCCGGGTGGCATGAGTTGCGAAACTATTCCGCATTGTTTCAAGTGTAGACCAAACTCGTAACTCAAATATTCTCCTCCACGATCAGATCGTAGAAACTTTATTTTCTTGTTACGATGATTTTCCACTTCACTCTGAAATTCATTGAACTTTTCAAATGTTTCAGACTTGTGTTTCATTAAGTAGATATACCCATATCTGCTCAAATCATCTGTGAAGGTGAGGAAATAACGATACCCGCCGCGAGCCTCAGCATTCATTGGACCACAAACATCAGTATGTATGATTTCCAACAAATCAGTTGCTCGCTCCTTAGTTCCGGAGAACGGCGTTTTAGTCATCTTGCCCATGAGGCACGGTTCGCAAGTACCAAGTGATTCATAATCAAGTGATTCCAAAAGCCCATCAGTATGGAGTTTCTTCATGCGCTTTACACCGATATGACCTAAACGGTAGTGCCACAAATAAGTTGCACTATCGTTATCAACTCTGCATCTTTTGGTTTCAACACTATGAATATGTGTATCACTACTATCGAGATTCAATAAAAATAGACCACTCTTCAAGGGTGCATGACCATAAAAGATATTACTCATATAAATAGAACAACCATTATTCTCTGATTTAAATGAATAACCGTCTCGCATCAAACAAGATCCAGATATAATGTTCATGCTCAACGCTGGCACCAAATAACAATTATTTAGGTCTAAAACTAATCCCGCTGGTAGATGTAGAGGTAGCGTGCCGACCGCGATCACATCGACTTTGGAACCATTTCCCACGGGCATCGTCACATCGTCCTTAGCCAATCTTCGCTTAATCCGTAGTCCCTGTTTCGAGTTGCAAATATTAGCAACAGAACCAGTATCAAATACCCAGGTGCTACTGCGAGCATTAGTAAGGTACACATCAATAACATGTATATCACATATTCCTTTGTTCATTTTTGCCATCCTTCTTATCCGCCAAATACTTGGGGCAGTTCCGCTTCCAGTGTCCAGTCTGCTTGCAGTAGAAGCACTCAGTTTCAGGCTTAGGTCCAGTCTTGGGTTTCTTCTCTTGAGCAGCAACTTGTTTGCTGTTCTTCTTGAAGTTCCCCTTCTTCTTCCCTTTGCCCTTTTTCTTGAAACTTGGTGGTCTTGTGAACCATCAACACTTGATGCTCCTTCTTGATTTCTACCTCCGCGGCTTTTAGCATTGCGAAGAGCTCGGGAATAGTCTTGTTCATCCCTTGCATATTATAGTTCATCATGAAGCTCTTGTAGCTTGGTGGCAGTGATTGAAGAATTCTGTCAATGGCATTATCATCAGGAAGATTAACTCCCAGTTGAATCAAGTGATTATTATATCCAGACATTTTGAGTATATGCTCACTGATAGAACTATTCTCCTCCTTCTTGCAGCTGTAGAACTTATTGGAGACTTCATATCTCTCAATACGGGCATTTGCTTGAAATATTAACTTCAACTCCTGAAACATCTCATATGCTCCATGACGTTCAAAACGTCATTGAAGACCCGGTTCTAAGCCGTAAAGCATGGCACACTGAACTATCGAGTAGTCATCAGCTTTGCTCCACTAGACGTTCTTAACGTCGTCAGTTGCATCAGCAGCAGGCCTGGCACCCAGTGCTTCCAGGACATAACTTTTCTGTGCAGCAATGAGGATAATCCTCAGGTTATGGACCCAGTCCGTGTAATTGCTACCATCATCTTTCAACTTTGCTTTCTCAAGTAACGCATTAAAATTCAACGGAACAACAGCACGAGCCATCTATCTACAAACAAACATAGACAAGCAAAATACTATCAGGTACTAAGTTCATGATAAATTTAAGTTCAATTAATCATATTACTTAAGAACTCCCACTTAGATAGACATCTCTCTGGTCGTCTAAGTGATCACGTGATCCAAATCAACTAAACCATGTCCGATCATCACGTGAGATGGAGTAGTTTCAATGGTGAACATCACTATGTTGATCATATCTACTATATGATTCACGTTCGACCTTTCGGTCTCCGTGTTCCGAGGCCACATCTATATATGCTAGGCTCGTCAAGTATGACCTGAGTATTCCGCTTGTGCAACTGTTTTGCACCCGTTGTATTTGAACGTAGACCCTATCACACCCGATCATCACGTGGTGTCTCAGCACGAAGAACTTTTGCAACGGTGCATACTCAGGGAGAACACTTCTTGATTATTAGTGAGAGATCATCTTAAAATGCTACCATCAATCAAAGCAAGATAAGATGCATAAAGGATAAACATCACATGCAATCAATATAAGTGATATGATATGGCCATCATCATCTTGTGCTTGGGATCTCCATCTTCGAAGCACCGTCGTGATCACCATCGTCACCGGTGCGACACCTTGATCTCCATCGTAGCATCGTTGTCGTTTACACCATCTATTCCTTCTACGACTATCGCTACCGCTTAGTGATAAAGTAAAGCAATTACAGGGCGTTTGCATTTCATACAATAAAGCGACAACCATATGGCTCCTTCCAGTTGCCGATAACTTCGGTTAGAAACATGATCATCTCATACAATAAAATATAGCATCACGTCTTAACCATATCACATCACAACATGCCCTGCAAAAACAAGTTAGACGTCCTCTACTTTGTTGTTGCAAAATTTACGTGGCTGCTACGGGCTTAGCAAGAACCGTTCTTACCTACGCATCAAAACCACAACGATAGTTCGTCAAGTTGGTGCTGTTTTAACCTTCGCAAGGACCGGGCGTAGCCACACTCGATTCAGCTAAAGTGAGAGAGACAGACACCCGCCAGCCACCTTTAAGCACGAGTGCTCGTAACGGTGAAACCAGTCTCGCATAAGTGTACGTGTAATGTCGGTCCGGGCCGCTTCATCTCACAATACCGCTGAACCAAAGTATGACATGCTGGTAAGCAGTATGACTTGTATCGCCCACAACTCACTTGTGTTCTACTCGTGCATATGACATCAACGCATAAAACCTAGGCTCGGATGCCACTGTTGGGGAACGTAGTAATTTCAAAAAAATTCCTACGCACACGCAAGATCATGCTGATGGCATAGCAACGAGAGGGGAGAGTGTTGTCCATGTACCCTCGTAGATCGTAAGCGGAAGCGTTATGACAACGCGGTTGATGTAGTCGTACGTCTTCACAATCCGACCGATCCAAGCACCGAACGTACGGCACCTCCGAGTTCAGCACACGTTCAGCTCGATGACGATCCCCGGGCTCTGATCCTGCAAAGCTTAGGGGATGAGTTCCGTCAGCACGACGGCGTGGTGACGATGATGATGTTCTACCGGCGCAGGGCTTCGCCTAAACTCCACGACGATATGACCGAGGTGGAATATGGTGGAGGGGGGCACCGCACACGGCTAAGGAATGATCCGTAGATCAACTTGTGTGTCTAGGGTGCCCCCCCCCCCGCCCCCGTATATAAATGAGCCAGGGGGGAGGAGGCAGCCGGCCAAGGAGGGCGCGCCAAGGGGGGAGTCCTACTCCCACCGGGAGTAGGACTCCCTTCTTTCCTAGTTGGAGTAGGAGAAGGGGGGAAGGAGGAGGAAGAGGGGAAGGAAAGGGGGACGCCGCCCCCCTCTCCTTGTCCTATTCGGACTAGGGAGGGGAGGGGCGCGGCCTACCTCTTGCCTCCTCTTCTCTTCTCCCTTAAGGCCCATGTAGGCCCAATAACCCCCGGGAGGGTTCCGGTAACCCCCCGGTACTCCGGTAAAATGCCGATTTCACCCGGAACACTTCCGATGTCCAAACATAGGCTTCCAATATATCAATCTTTATGTCTCGACCATTTAGAGATTCCTCGTCATGTCCGTGATCACATCTGGGACTCCGAACAAACTTCGGTACATCAAAACTTATAAACTCATAATAAAATTGTCATCGTAACGTTAAGCGTGTGGACCGTATGGGTTCGAGAACTATGTAGACATGACCTAGAACTATTCTTGCTCAATAACCAATAGCGGAACCTAGATGCCCATATTGGTTCCTACATGTTCTACGAAGATCTTTATCGGTCAAACCGCATGACAACATACGTTGTTCCCTTTGTCATCGGTATGTTACTTGCCCGAGATTCGATCGTCGGTATCCAATACCTAGTTCAATATCATTACCGGCAAGTCTCTTTACTTGTTACGTAATGCATCATCACGTAACCAACTCATTGGTCACATTGCTTGCAAGGCTTATAGTGATGTGCATTACCGAGAGGGCCCAGAGATACCTCTCCGACAATCGGAGTGACAAAACCTAATCTCGAAATACGCCAACTCAACATGTACCTTCGGAGACACCTATAGTACTCCTTTATAATCACCCAGTTACATTGTGACGTTTGGTAGTACCCAAAGTGTTCCTCCGGTAAACGTGAGTTGCATAATGTCATAGTTACATGAACATGTATAAGTCATGAAGAAAGCAATAGCAATATACTAAACGATCAAGTGCTAGGCTAACGGAATGGGTCATGTCAATCACATCATTCTACTAATGATGTGATCCCATTAATCAAATGACAACACGTGTCTATGGTTAGGAAACACAACCATCTTTGATTAATGAGCTAGTCAAGTAGAGGCATACTAGTGACTATATGTTTGTCTATGTATTCACACATGTATAATGTTTCCAGTTAATACAATTCTAGCATGAATAATAAACATTTATCATGATATGAGGAAATAAATAATAACTTTATTATTTACTCTAGGGCATATTTCCTTCAGCTGTGTGGCAGTTGATTGGTTGGGGGCGACTCCACTTCCCCATGACGCCTTGGTAACCGCACGGATTTGACAAGTCCTTGCATGCAACGCGGGTCATGATTACCTGCGATCGTGGAGGTCGACGGTTGGCCTTCGCCAGCTATAAGTACGGAACGGCGCACGCCCTTCCAGCCTATCCCTTCTCGCTTCCCCTTCTTCTCCATGGCTCCACCAAGGAAGTTCTCGGCCGCCGAGAAGGGGAAGGCCCGCCAGGTCGAGTCTTCCTCTCCCCCGCCCAAGCGCGGTCGAGGTCGCCCTCGCAAGCATCCTGTGGCCTCCACGGCGGTCCCCCATGGTCGCGGAGGTGGCTCTCAGCGTGGCGACGAGCGGCTGGCCATGGTCGGCGGGCGTCCCCCGGCCGTGCGACCCCTGAAGGCGCGCCTCCACGCTGCGGAGGCACTGCCGGAGTTCGTGGTGTGGGCGATGGAGCCGTCCGGCGCCCGGCTTCAGCTCCTACGCTTCCTCCTGGGTAAGCTCCCAGATGGCGCCCTGGGTGGCCTCTGGCGCCAGGCGGATGGCTGTTGCAGCCGGGCTTCGTGCGCTTCTCTGGAGGTCTCTGCCACAGGGAACCTGTTCCTGACCCGCGGCTGGCAGATGTTTGCTCGCGCGCGTGGTCTTCCCCGCCGGTGCTCCCTGCACTTCAAGTATGACGGCGACGCCACCCTCTACGTGAGGGTGTTTGGGGAAGATGGTCGTCGCATGGGGTGCTTCCTTGAAGACGACGACCGCGGCCGGGAACTCAGCCCCGGCGTGGATGGAGAAGGTAGCGCGCGGGCGGCTGGCGACGCCCATGACTCCTCAAGCTTCACTAGCTCTTCTTTGGGTGGTGACTCTTCCAACAGCGGCCGCGGCCAGCCCCCACGCCGCCGCGCTTGCTTGGAGGGTGGCAGCGGGTTTGCTCACCGCCGCGCCCCGGTGAAGTGCGAGAGGGAGTCCGCCTGAGCTTCGGAGGCGGCTCAAGTCTTCCAAGAGGGCCGGCACGGGACGTGCTTCACCTGCTTTTGTTCTTTTCCTTTCTTTTCTCCTGCGCAAAAAGGACAGCAATGTATGGCCTCGTGGGGACGCATTTGGGTTAATGCCCTTAATCACTGTACTGCTTTTGTTATCCTAATACTGTTCCTTTCTGTGGTATGCCCATTCGCAAGTAGACCCCGGCCTTGGCCGCGGGGGCGACCAGCCCAGGCCCCGTGTTCGCGTCGTGCTGCCCGTGAGGCATGGCCTAGAGGGGTGCTCCGGCTGTGGACCAGGGTCGTGAAAACCTGAGCGATAGGGGTAGGAACGCTCGTGAGGGCTCCTGGGGCTTCTGCCTCGCGAGCCCCCGTGCAAGAGAAATCGAGGCAGGAGAGCGAAAAAGGTCAAAGAACCACGGACCAAAAGATGGTGATAGTTTCGATAAAAACTCCAAATGGGAATAACTAGTCAACTGCAGAAAGCAAATGAAAAAGCCGCGTCCGGCACCTAGTCTAGTCTTCGACGTCTTCTCACCAGCGCGGAGCTAAGTGCTGCCACTGGGCGTGGGAGGGAGCCCCAGGGCCTGAGGCCGGCACCCCTGAGACTCCGGGGCGTGTACAGCTCCAACTCATTATTACGTGAGAGTGTCACAGGCGGCGAGCTTCACAGGCGTTGGCCTTCTTCACAGGCTCCGGGCCTTTCTTCGGGGAAGCAAGATTCACGAGCGTTGGCCCTCTTCACAGGCTCCGGGCCCTTTCCAAAACGCGACAGCTTCACAGGCGTTCGCCTTCTTCACAGGCTCTAGGCCTTTTCAAAAAGATAAGCTTCATAGGCATTCGCCTTCTTCACAGGCTCTGGGCCTTTTCAAAAAAAGATAAGCTTCACAGGCATTCGCCTTCTTCACAGGCTCTGGGCCTTTTCAAAAAAGATAAGCTTCACAGGCATTCGCCTTCTTCACAGGCTCTGGGCCTTCTCAAAAAATATAAGCTTCACAGGCATTCGCCTTCTTCACAGGCTCCGGGCCTTTTCAAAAAAGATAAGCTTCACAGGCATTCGCCTTCTTCACAGGCTCTGGGCCTTTTCAGGGGTAAAACCTCCAGAGGTGCTGGATGTTCCACACGTTCTGTATAGGCATTCCCTCCTGAGTCTCCAAGTGCACGGAGCCGGGCCTGGAAACATGAACAACCTTGAACGGGCCCTCCCACATGGGAGAGAGCTTATGCAGTCCCTCCCTGGAGAGGACCCGCCGGAGCACGAGGTCCCCTACCTCGAGAGTTCTGGGGCGGATGTTGCGGCAGTGGTATCGCCGGAGTGCCTGCTGGTACCTTGCCGCCCGCAGCGCAGCTTCTTGACGACACTCCTCACCCAGCACGAGGCCCGTCCCCCACATGGCGTCCTGCTGCATCTCATCGAACGCCAGGACCCGCGCGGATCAACGCTTGACCTCGTGAGGGAGGACCGCTTCGGCTCCGTAGACCAGGAAGAAGGGGGTCTCTCCAGTCGTCTTGGTCGCGGTCGTGCGGATGGACCACAACATGGACTGAAGCTCGTCGTACCAGCCTCTGCCGCAGGCCTCAAGTTTCTTCTTGAACATCCTGGTCTTGAGGCCCCTTAGGACCTCTGCGTTGGCCCACTCGGCCTATTCGTTGCTTCGGGGGTGCGCCACCGAAGCATAGCATATCTGCGTCCCAAGGTTAGCACAATATGTTTTGAAAAGGTTACTAGTGAACTGCGAACCGTTGTCGGTGATGATGCGGTTCGGCACTCCGAATCGGCTCATGATGCCCTTGATGAACTTGACCGCAGAACCAGCAGGGATGGTGCGGACGGCCTCGACTTCGGCCCACTTGGTGAATTTGTCCACGGCGACGTAGAGGTAGTGATAGCCCCCTGGCGCCCGAGGAAAAGGGCCCAGGATGTCCAGCCCCCAGACCGCGAATGGCCAAGTGAGGGGGATGGTTTACACACCTCCTGCCGGCTTGTGGATTTTCTTGGCATGGAATTGGCAGGCCTCGCAAGCCTTCACAAGTTCGACAGCGTCATTGAGCGCAGTGGGCCAATAGAAACCACTGCGGAACGCCTTGCCGACGAGGGTCCATGACGACGAATGATGCCCACAGCCTCCACCGTGTATGTCTGCCAGCAGTTCCTTCCCTTGTTCCCTGGTGATGCAGCGCAGGGACACATCGTTCGGTCGTTTCCGGTAGATCTCTCCATCCATGATGATGTATGCTGAGGCTTGCCGCGCCACACACTCTGCCTCCTGCTCCTTCTCCGGCAAGGTCCCTTGCATCAAGTAGCTCCTGAGCTCTGTGATCCGGCACCCCTCCTGGGGCTCCATCGTCAGGAGCAAGCGTGCTCCTGAGGCCGGGCCACAGGCTGGGGCTCCCGAGGCAGGTGGCTGAGGAAGCTCCACCCGAGGTTGTGCTGTGCTCGACAATGGTGGCAGGGATGAAGGCTTGAAGAGCCGTTCCTCAAAGACGCCCGGCTCCTGGGGCAACCTCCTGGAGGCTCGTTTGGTGATGTCGTCAGCCTCTTGATTAGTGCCGCGGGGCACGTGCTGCAGCTCCAACCCCCAGAACTGTTTCTCCATCCTGCGGACCTCCGCAAGGTAGGCCTCCATGTGCTCATCCCTTGGCTCATACACCTTGTTGGAGAAATTGACGAGGAGCTGCGAATCGCCCTTGATAGTAAGACACTTCACTCCCAGGGCAGCGGCAGCCTTCAGGCCCGCTATCAGTCCCTCGTACTCTGCTATATTGTTGGAGACCTTCTCGCCTTGCTGGAAACAGAGCTGCACGGCGTAGTAGAGCTTGTCCTGAGCGGGAGATATGAGCACCGCCCCAGCTCCGGCGCCCTGCCTGGAGAATGCTCTATCGAAGTACATGACCCAGCCTTTTGGCGCCTCGCTTCCTGGGGAGAGGGATCGATCCTCTTCGGCCCTGAGGCCCGGTGCCTCTGCCCATTCGGCCACAAAATCTGCCAGTGCGGCCCCCTTGATGACTCTGGTCGTGCTGAATTCAAGCTGGAATGCCTGCAGTTCAATGTTCCAATCGGCGACCCTTCCGGCTGAATTGGGGCTCCTGAGCACCCTCTCCAAGGGGTATGCCGAGACAACCTTGATTGGATGACCCTGGAAGTAGTGCCGCAGCTTGTGCGAAGCCACCAGTAGCATGAGGAGGAGCTTCTGCGGCATGGGGTATCGTGCCCTCGCATCCTGTAACACTGTGCTAACAAAGTACACCGAGTGCTCGACGAGGCTAGGGGCGTCAGTGCTGGTGGCATCTAAGTCGTGGTGCCTCCTGAGGCAGCGGAGCCTCCAGGAGCTAGGTGCCTGGAAGGAGGGCCTCTCCTGCCCCTGGTGCGCTCTGCTGCGACGGCTGGTCTTCTTCAGTCATGGTGGTGGCTTCTGCGAGTTCCTTTTGATTCAGCCTTGCCTTGGCCCGAATGGCTGCCGTGGTTTTGGCCCGACGCTCCTCCCTAACTGCCACCAGGGCTGCGCTAGCGGAGTAGGGAGTGGCGGCGAGGTAGAGTACCAAGGGCTACTGAGGGCGCGGGGCCACCATCACTGGAGGGCTGGTTAGGTACCTCTTGAGATCTTGGAACGCCTTGTCGGCCTCTTCAGTCCATTCGAAGGGCCCCTTTTTCTTCATCAGCTGGAAGAAAGGCAGCGCCCGCTCCCCCAATCGGGAGATGAAACGCCCCAGCGCCATCACACGCCCCGTGAGCTTCTGCATTTCCCTGAGGGTCTTTGGTGGGCTCATGTCCTCAACTGCCTTGACCTTTTTTGGGTTGGCCTCGATGCCTCGGTGGGATACGAGGAAACCCAGGAGCTTGCCCGAGGGAACTCCAAACACACACTTCTCCGGTTGAGTCGCAGGCTCACTGCGTTGAGGCTTGCGAAGGTTTCCTCCAGGTCTTGTATCAAGGTCTTGGCCTCGCGAGACTTCACTACGATGTCATCGACGTAAGCCTCCACATTCTTCCTGAGCTGCGGGCCCAAGGTGATGTGCATGAGCCGCTGGAAGGTTGCCCCCGCGTTGCACAGTCCGAATGGCATGCATGTATAGTAGTACACCCCGCACGGGGTTAGGAAGGCCGTCTTTTCCATGTCTTTCACCGCCATTTTGAACTGGTGATACCCGGAGAAATCAACGATCTGGTCGATGCGAGGGAGTGGGAACGGATCTTGCGGGCATGCTTTGTTGAGGTTGGTGAAGTCGACACACATGCATTCCTTTACTCCCTTCTTTGGCACAACCACGGGGTTGGCCAGCCAATCCGGGTATCGGACCTCGCGAATAACCCCTGCGGCTTCTAGCTTGCGGGTCTCTTGGACGATGAAGGCCTGCTTTTCACTGGACTGCCTCCTCACCTTCTGCTTCACAGGACGCACGTTGGGACACACGTTGAGGTGGTGCTCGATTACGCCCCGTGGGATCCCTGCCAGCTGATCGGGCTCCCAAGCGAACACCTTCTTGTTTGCACGCAGGAACTTGACCAGGGCTTCCTCCTGCTCGGGCTCGAGGTTGGCGCCTATGGTTAAAGTGGCGTTAGTGGACCCGTCCTCGTCAACAGGTATCTGCTTGGTCTCCGCCTTGTCTTGGGTGAACAACTGCTTCTTCTTGGTCGGCGCAGCCCCCTTGGGCTTGGGGGTTTCCGCACTGGCGGGCCGCGCCGCTGCCGCCGTCTTGAGGGCGAGCTTGAGCACTCGCAGCGCACCTTCGGCGTCCCCAGGCACGGTGAGGACGCCGTTGCTCCCAGGCATCTTCATGAGGTTGTACCCCGGGTGAGTCGCGGCCATGAATTTGGCCAATGTTGGATAGCCAAGGATGGCATTGTAGGGGAGGCCGATGGGGGCGATGTCGAAGTCGACCAGCTCCGTGCGGAAGTTGTCGTAGGTGCCGAAGGTCACCGAAAGCCGGATCTGTCCCAAGGAGCTGGACGACCTGCCTCATACGCCCGAGAAAGGCCGGCTGGGCTGCAGCCGCTCCCGAGGTATGCGGAGGAGGTTGAAGGCCTCAACTGAGAGCATGTTGAGGCCCACGCCGCCGTCGATGAGAGTCCTGGTGATGGCCACCTAGCAGATGGTGGGTGTGCAGAGCATGGGGAGCGCACCAGAGCCGGCCGAGTTGGTGGGCTGGTCCCCAGAGTCGAAGGTAAGCCTGGCCGATGGCTCCGTCCGGCCCAAGAGAGCCCCCTGCCGCGTGGAGGCGGTGCCGACCCGGCGGACGAATGGCTTGACGTGGCGGCTGGAGGGCGGCGCCTGCGAGCCGCCCAGGAGGGCCGCGACGACTGAAGGAGCCGGAGCGACGGGGTGGGTGATGAAGAAGCTGTGCGGCTCCTCCCCAGAGGTCGCTGGGGAGCGCAGGGGCGATGCTTGCTGCATGTTTCCCGCCAGGCCGGTGGCGGTGTTGACGGCGGGCGACGGGGAACGACGAGGTCGCACGGCAGCGGGAGCCGTCCGGGCGACACGGGAGGCGAGGGCGGCTCGGCGCTCAGCGCGAGCACGATGAGCGTCAGACATGGTTGTGGTGGTCGGGGAGGAAGGAGACGGCGGAAGGCAGATTCCGGTGCACCCCTACCTGGTGCGCCAAATGTCGGATTTCGGGTTCCGGCAGACCCTTGAGGTTCGAACTCTGGGGTGCGCGCGGAGATTCAACCCTCTGCCGGCTTGCTCCTTGCCGAATCGCTAGGACCTAAACTACCAAACTGAACAGCACAAGAGACACAAGATTTATACTGGTTCAGGCCACCATTGTGGTGTAATACCCTACTCCAGTGTGTGGTGTGGTGGATTGCCTCTTGGCTTGATGATGAACAATACAAGGCTGAACAGCCTCGCGAGGGTCTGTTCTTGACTGGAGCGATGAACTGCTAGGAGGGGCTCAGTCGCTCTATCTACTGGTTTCTTGATGAGGATCCATATTGCGCCTACCCTGGGGGTGGCTAGTCCTATTTATAGGCAAAGGCCCTGGGCCTCTTCCGAAATATTGAGCGGGAAGGGCGCCAACAATTAGCCATTTTGTAGGGGAACAACGGGTACACTTATCCTGACTAAAGTTGGTCCTCGCCTGTCAAAGGCTCCGATGATGACGCAGGCTTGGGCTCCACAATGAATTCCTTCCAGCCGTTGGGATGGTCTTGGTCTTGTTGCACCGAAATGGACGCCTTTGCTTGATGCTCTTGCCTACGCTTGCTCCCTTTGCACCAAAGAGGAAAGGAGGACACTGCGCGGGCTGGCGCCCGACTGGCGCCCTTGGTCGTCATGGCTTGCGTCATGGGCACCTCGCGAGGTACCCTGCCTTGAACTCTCCGCCTCCTCATGAGCCAGCCTGACGAGGCCATGACTGAGGAAGCTCCTAGTCGTCCGCCCCGCGAGGCTTGGCCCCCTCACGAGGGTCTTGAGCTTGCGCTGATGAAAATGGGCTGTGCTGGGCCTCCTTTGAGCCACGCCGCAGGCCGCAGGCAGGCAAGTCTGGGGACCCCCGTTCCCAGAACGCCGACAACTGGCTTAGTGGCTGCAGCTGAACCATATTCTTTCTTGACCGCCTTCTTCTTGGAAGTGGCCTCATCCTCTACTGCCACATAATCTTCATCCTCAGATTCTGAGGTTTTCTTGTTTCTGGCCCTGGTGGCAGCTTTAGGCAAGTTGCTTGGGGTGCTCCTGCTGCCATCATCTGAGGTACTAGAGGGACTAGTGCCCTCACTCATCTGAACCTGCTCTTCTTCCCTGTTCTGGCTGTCACTTTGATCAGACATGTTGCAAACACTGACTGCTGACCCTTTGAATAGATATAGATGAGATAGAGTGGATGAGCATCACAAAATACAGAGGTTTTTGCAAAAGAATGATTCAAAAACTTAGTTTTAGTTTTCCACAGAAAGCATTTTCGATTAACCGATTTGTAAACTCAGGGATACCGACGCAGCTTTTCGAACCTAAACTAGTGAACTCGGTCAGAACGAGTCACAGTTCGGTGGCACCGAGACTGCTAGGGTTTCACAAAGTCCTGAACTCTGTCACACCGATTTGCAATTCTCGGTCAGACCGAGAATCACTTGTGCAATGGCATTCGCCAAATCGGTGGAACCGAGTACTACAACTCGGTGGGTCCGAGATGGTTTCGGCGGAAACCTAACCCTAAATTTTCAATTCACTTCTAATCTAAGGATTGTTTTGACTAGATAGAGTCATTTCAAACGTGGCAAGAATCATGATGAACACAATGTGCTAGGAATCGGACGGGGATAGCACTGTGATCTAGTCCATACCCTAGCTTGGCGATGAACTTGCTACGGCGGCAATGGCGGCGGTGAATTCCGTTGACGGCGGCAGAGACCAGCGACTGGAGGCGGCTGGCGACAAGGAGGACGATCCGGAGACCCTGGAGGCAGAGCGAGCTATGCGGGGGCGAAGGAGTTTGGAGAATGTTTCCAAATTTTTGCCCATCAGTATATATAGCTTGACTCTGTCGGTGTGACCGAGTGGAACAACTCGGTGGCACCGAGATGCATAACTGTATACAGTTACAGCAACTCGGTGTGACCAAAAAGTTCAAATCGGTTGCATCGAGATTGAAAACCTAGATCGACTTAGTGATCGCGGTATGACTGAAATGGAGGAATCGGTCAGACCGAAACGCTAAAAGAAGTTTTGGAAGTTTAAGTCTATGACGAATCGGGGACTCCGAGTGCTCCTCACACAGAGTGGTTCAAATCTAACTTGATCAAATTTTGTGATGTAGCATGAATAGAGTTTGGGACAATAAAAGCATAGATAGCTAGAGAAGGTTCTTAGGCATTCTTGTCCATCCACTTGGCAAAAGAAAAAGAAACCAATCAATCAAAGCAACAAGTGGATGTCCTTGAATGAGTAAAATATGCAACCAACATGCTCACACAATAAAATGGCAAATAAAATATGTGGCAAAGCATGCACAACCAATTCTAGCATCTATCAAACAATTGGCGATGACTAGGTCATCTATATATGAATATATTGACTTAGGAGTCAAATGAGAACATTTGATCATAGGTCATACTCATCGTTTAAGCTCAAGTGGGGTTACCACTTTTACATAATGCATTGATGTGTTCACACCATTAGAGTTGCTTTGACTCAATTCTTAGAGTTAAGCTCCCCCTGGATGTGAGATCCCCCCTTAGAGGGATAAACTAACCTTGGGTTTTGTCGATGATGACTTCATGTAGGTGTTGAAGATGTGGATGCTCAATGTTGATGTAGATCATTTGGAGCAATCCCTTGGGAGTGAGTTGCACTTTCAATACCTACATGGGTTAGTCCCACAAGGAACAAACAAGGATATCCATAGACATAGAGTGATGCACACATAAGATGATGTCTATGAAAGCATTAGGTTACCTTGTCCCTTGTCTTACCAACAAGAGGGTTTGTGACTCCTTGAACTAGTGCAAGATGTGGAAGTTGATTGCACTTGTTGTTGCCAAAATGATATGAGTGAAATATGTTGGCGGAGTCACCCTCAAGAACTCTCTAGTTCTTCTTCTTCGGGATCCACATCATCTTGATGAGAATCCTTGGAGTTGTAGTCATACTTGATGAAGTAGAGCTTGATATAGTCTTGGGAACCCACTTGACCAAGGCCTTAGGAGCTTCTTCAAATGCATCAATCTCCTCTTGAAGCTTGTCCTTGCCTTTTTGCTTGTGGTCTTGTGGTGGAAGATCATCTTAAGCTTGTGTCCCCTTGAAGGAAGTAGAATCATACTTCTCTTGTTGAGGAACAAACTTCGTCTTGGGGTATTGATCTTCTTCCCACTCAACTCCATTGGAATTGAACTTTCGTTCAAAACCAACACCTTGGTTCTTCCGGTGCCTTCCTTTCTTGCGTACAATTTCCTCAAATTGCTTACTCCCGGCAAGGCTCTTGTAAACACCTTTCTCTATAATTCCCTTCAATAAGCTATTTTCTTGTTCAAGTGTAACTTGGCTAAGAGAATCATTAGTGGAATCAAGAGAACTACTAAAAGCAACAACATTGGATTTAGCATGATTATTGTTACTACTAGAGGAAGAATCCTTCTTGTTCTTGTTAATGGACTTGACTTGAGGCATGTAAGTAGATAAGAGTAAACGCTTGGCAATGTAAGAAGAACTTTTCTTACGGAGATCATCATTGATTGCCTTTAAGAACTCATGCTCTTGCTCAAGGTTGAGCTTTTCAAAGCGTAACTTCTCATGAGTACTTAAAAGTTCTCGATGATCTTCTAAGATAGTTTCATGAGCTAACTTAAGAGTGTTTAGTTCTTTAGTTAGAAGCTCAATCTTATCCTTATCATTGTCATTTGTTTTATCTTCATTAGCATGATTAATTGACGTTTCATCATAGTATTCATCACTAGAGTTGTCAACAAGTAAATCATCATCACCTAGCACTACAAAAAAATACACTTCCGTGATGATACGTGTTTGTCACAGTAGGTCGCGTTTTTTGTCATGCATGTACATCCATGACAAATTAATGACAGAATCAAGATAGTCATACCTGTGCTGTCGTAGAAGTGTTCCATGACATTACCAAAATTATCATTACGGAAGTGTCCACTTCCATGACAATAAATCGCGCGTCACAGAACTGCTTTTGTCAAGGGTGACCGACACGTGGCATCCACCATAATGGAACGCCGTTAAGCTATCTGGTCGGGTTTTGGATCCAATAACCCGTTAATAGCCCCGACCAATGGGGATTTTCCATGTCACATCCCTGGTCCTGGTATGCAGTAGGCTAGCCCTTCATGTGTGCATCATGTTTAACTTTTCAAATGAACTTGAAATGGGGACTGATCAAACCCTAGCACCAGATCAAATCAAATAGGTTTAACATAAAATCATTTTCAATGACCTGAAATGCCCTTCTAAAATGTTCATCATCTTTGCCTTGATCTTAAACATCTGACAAAAATGGTGCACAATTTTCTAGGTCATCCTAAGGTCACTGAATTAAATCATGAGTATTTGAATTTGGATATTTAAATTCTATAAAATATTTTAAATGTCCAAATACTCCTAAACTGAAATGTTACATGTTGGATATATTCTATACAGTGGGCATGTGCAGTTTAGTGATTTTTGAAAGGGTCTAGGTATTTTTTAGAAAAGCTCTAAGATTACAGAATAATAGAAAACAGAAAATAAAGTAGAGAAACCAGAGAAAGAGAGAGCTTACCTGGCACTCACCTGGCAGCCTAGCTGGCCCAGCACTGTAGCTGAGGCCCAGCCCACCAGGGCAAGCGGTCGCCTTCAACCTCTGCCAGTAGGCAGAGGCGTGTTGCTGCGCGCGCGATCGCCGTGGCCAGCTCCCTGCCTGCTTCCTCCACCCCGACTCCTCCAAACGTGTCACGGAGACGCCCAGCACCCCCTGCACCCCTCTCCTCTCTCCCTGGACCTCTCTCCCTCCTCTGCTCTCTCCCTACGCTGCCACCGAATACGCCCATCGCCGCCAACGCCGTTTACCGCGGCCACAGCCACCCCCTCACTCCCTCTACGCATCCCTGAGCTCCGCCCTGACCCCGTGGAGCTACACACCCGACGCACGCGACCAGAGGAGGCCCCAGTCGACCGGAGCATCGTCGTCTTCACCTCCGGTGCCCGAAGATCGCCATCGTCAATTCGCCGTTGCAAAAGCTTCCCGAGCCCACTGAGCTTCTCTCCCGACCCCTTGTGAGCTCCTACGCCTTTCCCCTCTCTCCCCGCAGTCTAACTCGCCCTCTCGCACTAGCGCTGCCGCGCCCAAGAGCTTGCTGCCGCCGTCCATGGCGCCACCACGGCCATAGCTGCTGCCACTCGCATCCGAGCGTTGCCCCGTGCTCAGCACGCTCCCAGGAGCCGGGCGCGCCCACCAGTTCGACCTACTGTTCCCCCTAGCGCCAACCCGCACCAACCCCGAGCTCCGGCCGCCGCCGCAAGGTTGATTCCGGCGAGCCGTTCGACCTCAGCCCCTCCTGCTTGCTTAGATGGATGCGGCTGAGCGCCAGCTACGCGTAGATGATCGCTGCCGCTGTTTTGGTCGCCGGAGGGCGTTTCCCGAGCCCCTCCGCCGCGTCTGGACTCGCCGGCGGCTAAACGCCGGCGGCCGTTGACCCTTGACCGGCGTGGGTTGACCCCACTGCCCGGTTTGACTTTCCCCTCTCTCCCACTGACTTGTGGGCCCCGCCCGGCTAATTAATCTAGTTTAGGTTTAAAACTTAATTAGTTTAACCTAGGTTAGTGCTAATTAAACTAGGTTAGTTAGTTAGCCACTGACACACGGGACCCACTGGTCAGTTTGACCTGGGCTGCCCCGTTGACTCGCTTACCTCATGCTGATGTCAGGCTGATGTAGTAATCCTTTTTCTGGAATTAGTTTAATTCCATTAATTCAGGAAATTCCAGAAAATGTCCTAAACTTCTAAAAATCATATAAAATCAACCGTAGCTCCAAATCAAACAAATTATATATGAAAAATTATCAAAAAAACTCAAGGAATCCATCTGTACCATTTTCATGCATGTTTGAACAATGTTTGTCCTCTGTTTTGGACAAAACAAATAAAGGGCATTTAAATAATCATATATGGACTTGGAATTTGAATCATGTATTCAAACCAACTTCATTTAAATCATAGCTAGGTGCATTAGCTCAAATCACAGGATATCGCCATGTCATGATCATGCATCATATTGTGGCATTGCATTGATTGTGTTCTTTCTCAGTTGCCGGTGTTTGTCCCCTCTCGATAGACGTGGCTCCGACGACGAGTTCGATGACACCGATGAAGAACTATATTATCTTCAGAAGTGCCAGGCAAGCAAAACCCCCTTGTTCATTCTGATACAATCCCACTCTCTCGCTCCTGCTCTCTTTTACTGCATTAGAACAACAACGATTCATCTGTTACTTGCTGCGGTAGCTGAACCCCTTTATCCTTTGCATGACCTGTCATTCCACAGTAAATAGATGAAACCCACTAGCATGAGTAGGAGTTGTTTGAGCCCTGTTGTGCCTACTCATTCATGCTTGTTTGTCATGCCTACTACTGCTTAGAGTTGAGTTGGGTCTGATTCATCGAGGATGAATCAGAGGTGTGTGAACATGTCCTACTGTGTGTGAGCTAAGTGTGTGAACACGATTTGGTAAAGGTAGCGGTGAGAGGCCATGTAGGAGTACATGGTGGGTTGTCTCATTGCAGCCGTCCTCAGGAACTGAGTTCTGTGTTTGTGATCCATGATACAGTTACTACCATGCATTGGGCCCGAAACCAATGGACCCTCTCGGCTTCTTATTCACCCTAGTCCTCTATCCAGGAGTTGCAAGTAGTTTCTCGTGTTTGTAGTATGCTGGAGGCCGTGGGCAGCGCTCACCGAAGGGGTGGCTGTGATGCGGTAGGCACGTGGCCGGGTATACCGGGCGCCCGTTTGGTGTCAGGGAACCCTGTACACATCGTTTGGTGCTGTGAGCGAAACTCCGGCCGGATCTCCTCGTGGATGGAACCCGAATAGGCGATAAACCTGGACTAGAGACTTGAGTGTTTAGGTAGGTCGTGGCCGACACCCACGTTGGGCTTCCGCTTGAAGGTTGCCGAGTACATGTCGTGTAAACGGCGGTAAGTGGTGAGAGCGTGTATGAAGAAGTACACCCCTGCAGGGTTAACATCATCTATTCGAATAGCCGTGTCCGCGGTAAAGGACTTCTGGGTTGCCTGTACAGTTCATAGACAAGTGAAAGTGGATACTTTAAAATACGCAAGATAAGCGTGAGTGCTATGGATGGCGTTCTCGTAGGGATAGGGGAGCGGATCCATAGTGGTGTATTGCTATGGTGAATATGTGGACTCGTGTGCGCCACCTCAAAAGATTTAGTTGCAGTCGTAGTTCAGGATAGCCACCGAGTCAAAGCTGGCTTGCTGCAGTTAAACCCCACCATCCCCTTTGTTGATAATGATGCATATGTAGTTAGTTCTGATGTAAGTCTTGCTGGGTACATTTGTACTCACGTTTGCCTATTTTATGTTTTTGCAGAGAGACTTCGGTCTCGTTAATAGTTCCGCGTGGACTTCGATGTTTAGCTTATTACCTCAGCTACGATCTTGTGCCCTCGGCAGGATCTGGCAGATAGTCAGGCTTCTAAGCCTTTTTCATTTGTAGTTGTATGTACTCAGACATGTTAAGCTTCCGCGTGTGCTTGATTTGTATGCTCTGAATGCTGGGTCATGAGACCTGTCGGTGTCAAAACCGGTGGATCTCGGGTAGGGGGTCCCGAACTGTGCGTCTAGGTGGATGGTAACAGGAGACAAGGGACACGATGTTTTACCCAGGTTCGGGCCCTCTTGATGGAGGTAAAACCCTACGTCCTGCTTGATTAATATTGATGATATGGGTAGTACAAGAGTGGATCTACCACGAGATCAAGGAGGCTAAACCCTAGAAGCTATCCTATGGTATGATTGTTGTAATGGAGGTTGTCCCCTACGGACTAAAGCCCTCCGGTTTATATAGACACCGGAGAGGGCTAGGGTCACACAGAGTCGGTTACAATGGTAGGAGATCTACATATCCGTATTGCCAAGCTTGCCTTCCACGCCAAGGAAAGTCCCATCCGGACACGGGACGAAGTCTTCAATCTTGTATCTTCATAGTCTTGGAGTCCAGCGGATGATGATAGTCCGGCTGTCCGGACACCCCCTAGTCCAGGACACCCTCAGTAGCCCCTGAACCTGGCTTCAATGACGATGAGTCCGGCGCGCATAATGTTCGGCATTGCAAGGTGGGTTCCTCCTCCGAATAATCCAAAGAAGATCGTGAACACCAGGATAGTGTCTGGCTCTGCAAAATAAATTCCACATTCCACCGTAGAGAGAATAAAATGTACACAAGTTCAATCTGCTGACGTATTTCGCGGCATGACGTCACACCACTACCAAGCCTTTACTTGAATCGTTTTTTATTATACCACCTCAGCGCGTTTAGCGAAGCGGTTTCCTTGGCATGTCTTGTCAAAGCAGAGATCGTGTTCCCCTTATTCCGGGATTCTCATCAATACGGACGTGGGTAACCCAACCGCGCCATTGATGGTGGTGCTTGGGAGATAAGCGAGTTTTACCAGGCCAATGGGGACGCATAGTCTTCGCCCGCCTATATATAAGGGATAAGGATTCACCTTTTCACCTACGCCTTCTTCCTCCTTTGCTTATCCATCTCCGTGCACTCGAGCTCCAGCGCCCAAGTTCGCGCATCTTGCCTCGACCTTCTCCGACCATGTCCAGAGCGGGAGGCAAGTGGTTGGCCTCCACCATTAAGGAGGAGCACATCACCAAGCTGCGCAGCGCTGGATACCTTTTCGGCGACGTCGCGCACCGGCTGCCCGATGAGGGGCAGCTCATCCCCACCCCCAGGCCCCATGAGAGGGTTGTTTTCCTTCCCCACTTCCTCCGCGGACTGGGCTTTCCACTTCACCCCTTTGTCCGGGGGCTCATGTTCTACTACGGCCTAGATTTCCATGATCTGGCGCCGAACTTCATCCTCAACATCTCAGCGTTTATCGTCGTGTGCGAGGCCTTCCTCTACATCCAGCCCCACTTTGGCTTGTGGATCAAGACCTTCAATGTCAAGCCGAAGGTAGTGAAGGGCACTCAAGCAGAGTGCGGAGGCGCCATGTTGAGCAAGATGCACAATGTCCTTTGGTTCGAAGGGGCCTTCGTGGAATCCGTCAAGGGGTGGCAGTCGGGGTGGTTCTATATCACCGAGCCGCGCGACCCTACGTGGGCGGCTGCCCCCGAGTTCAGATCTGGTATCCCTACGCAGCTCACCTCCTGGAAAGAGAAGGGCTTGTTGTGGGGCAATTCGAAGGAGCTGACGGGACTCCAAGCCTGTATCCAGAAGCTGGTGAACAAGAAGCTCAGGCTTGTTAACGTGGTCCAAGTCATGCTCGTCCGCCGGATTCTCCCATGCCAAGAACGGGCATTCAATCTATGGGAGTTCGATTCGGAACAGCACCAGGCGTTGAGCGGGCTCTTCGACACGACGTACGAAGGCGCCTGGAGGGTGCTATTTAAGCGCGCCGAAGCCCCCGCATCCACGACGGAAGATCGCGGATTTCACTCGCAGCGTCCAGCTGACGAGGTAAGTGATTCTACCCCTTTACGGGACACTTGTTGTTAATAGTTCGACCCTAAGCGGGTTTCAATCTCCCTTTTCCTTTGACAGGAATGGATGAAGAAGGCCGAGCAGCTCATCTGCCCGGCTCCCATGCCAGAAAACCCAGTAGACGCCCGTCTAGCGGGGCTGCTGGTTCCGGCACCGCATGTGGTGCCGGAAAAGAAGGCCAAGAAGGTGGCCACGGGTACTTGAAAGAGTTCCCGTTTTCAGGTCTCCGACGACTTCGAGGCGGATTCCTCCCCCGAAGACGAGGAGGAAGAAGACTCTCTCCCAGAGGAGGGAGAGAGGAAGAGGAAGGCTTCCCCATCAGGGGAGGCCAAAGGGTCCAAGAGGGGAAGAACTATTCCCCCGGATAGCTCTGCCAACACCAACGTTGGCGGCGAAGAGTGGCCTTCAAGGGCCAGGCCTCCGGCGAGATCGTAAGTATCCGGATTGCTGAATGATTTATAATTTTTCTTTTGTGTCAAATAGTGTCCTTCTAATGCCGCATACTGCCTACAGTCCGGCCGACGATGATCTCCCCGCTTCATCGAGCGGGTCGTTGGCTCCGTCGGATGTGGATTCCATCCCGATTGCCTCCACCCATCGCGCCGCTGAGGACGCCGAGGTGGGATCCCAGGAAGGGACCCATCAGGAGGAGGCTCCGGAGGCGCCGCAAGGCAGCCTCCCAGACTTTGCGCCGGACTCCACACCGGAACCCGCAGTGGTTCCGGAGTCGGGCAGGTGGCCCCTTCGCAAGAAGGGCAAGACCGTGACGCCGGCGGCCTCCGTCCAATCGGAGGCGCCGGAAAACTTGCTGGAGGCGCTCCAAGGCGCTTCCATCGAGGAAGAACACCACACTGTTATGAGTGCGGTGATTCAGAAGGTTCAGCTCGCCAAGAGCGGGCTGACCGAAGCCTGCAGTAGCCTTCTAACAGGCTTTGAGGTAAGAAGTTAAAATTATGTAATGTAATACCGCATAGACAGTAGCCCCTGATGCTCAGTTCGGTGTTCGGAAAGAAAAGCCGGACTGAGGATCTAAAAAGATATACGCAGGGTTGCTAAAAAGTAAGTCAATATGGGTTTGCAGGCTGCGCTGCTGACCTCTGCCGCACTGACTGCGGAGGTCGGTGCATTGAAGCAGGATCTCGAGCGGTCCGAGCAAGAGCTCGGCCGTGCCAAAAAGCAGCTCGAGGACAAAGAAGGTGAGTAACACCACTTTGAATATTTACCTTACAGAAAAGGATTTAGGTTGCAAAAAATAACAGGGATAACATGGGCACTGCAGGGGCCACGAACGAGGTGGCAGCCCTGAAGGAGGTTGTGTCCGCGTCCAAACGCAATGCGGCCGCGGAACGGGCAGAGCGAGAAAAGCAGGAGGCGCGGGTGGTGGAGGTGCGGCAAGAGCTCCAGGCTCTCATGGAGAAGCATGAGAGTTTGGAGCGCGACTCAAAGACTCGAGAGTCCGAGCTTGCCTCGGCTCTCGAAAGTGCCTAGTCCGCCAAGGCCGAGGCCCATAAGGCCCTTCAGGAGGTTGAGGATGTGAAGAAAATAGCGGCGGGTAAGGCATTTTTCATGCAAAGCAAGCATGTTAACGTAAACTACCTGACACTTACCCAAATTCGGAGCTCTCCAGGGGCATTTGCAGATCTGCCTTGCAGTGTACCCGATGCCGCCGCATTCTACCGTGGCGAGGAGGGGAGCTCAACGGAGAAGGTCTTCTGGTCTCAGTACGCTGAGGCCGGCCATCTGGTGCCCCCTAGCGACCAGCTGAAGCAGCTGGTCGAGCTCCACAAGGTAGCCGAGCAGGCCATGAAGGGCCTCATAGTCCGGCTGTGGCCTGGAGAGGCCATGCCTGGGAGCTACTTCGGCCTTGTGCGGTGGCTGGTGGATGCATGCCCCTGGATGGAGGTCGTCAAGCTCTCCGCCTGTATTGAAGGTGCTCGTCGGGCCCTTGCCCGCGCAAAGGTGCACTGGGGCAAGCTGGATGCGGAGAGGCTCATCACTGACGCGCCGCCAGCGGGCAAGGAGTATCGTACGCCCGAAATGTACTATAAGACTGTCCTGAAGGGTGCCCGCAAGATTGCGGATGAGTGCCCCAAAGATGTAATTATTGAGTAAACTCGCTATGTATTATCCTGTGCGCTGAAAACTTTGTTCATATGCGCTAAGCAACGCTTGTTTAATTTAAAATATTACCTTCTGTGCGGCCGTTTATAAAATCTGAGAGATGGCAAGTCGTCGGCTTCATCCCCCATGCCACTAGTGCTGGGGTGTTCGGGATAAACTTGAGCACTCTTGTTCCCATTTTTGGGTCCATCTAGGGAGGCGCTCAATCACAACGAACAAGGCAACCGGACTTATAATGCTTGAACACTCTCACTTAGCCATAGAATTCTATAATTTTAAATTTGGGCGAAGCCCCTGGTATTCGGAAGACCGAATTCGGGGCGCTATCCACGCTTTCGTCGGACATTATCCGGTACTTCGCTCGAAGCGGCATAAGTCTTTAGGGACTTGAAAGGACCTCTCGAACAGCGACCAGTCTCTTGCCTTATCATGCCAGTCAGTTTTAGCTTTCTCCACTGAGGCGCTCGCCCAGCTCAACCGGGGCGCAATCGCAGTGGTTCTCCCAGTGCCACCTTAGCCGACAGAATGGAACGTAAGGCACCAAAATGTGGGAGCCGGGCAAACCCAACTATTGACCCAAGACATGATTCGGAGCCGATTCATATAATGCTATAAGTTCGGGGTGCCGCACTTGTGAAAGTGTTTGGACTTATCACACCATAATGCGGGGAACATAAGCCCCTGGTGTATTCGGCCGTACCAAAATATACGGGTGCAAGATGTCATTAGTGAACATATATGTAAAGTAATGCAATTACAAGCAAAAAGTGTTGCATTATTTATTCAAGGAATTCTGCTGTGAGTGCGGAATGATACAAATAGTGCGGTAAGCAAGGGATTGGACTAAATAAACATGTCCCCCTCCAGGGGTGGGCTGCGGACTGGTGTATATAATCGAATTTAATGCTCTTAATGGAGACCACCTGAGTGTTCGTCGCAACCTTTTTCCCTCCCTGGCTGTTGCATCGTGAGTTCAGCGGGTTTGCCGCCGGACAGGGCCTCTGGTGAACGGAGTCCTGTGTATATAAAGAAGGAAAATAGAAAAAAAAGGCGACACACTTGTGAGCCCTTGGTGTGGTTGAGCCGCACTCTGGGTCTGTTGTGGTCGTGCCCCTCCCCGTAGGCCCATGGTATCTCCAGAGCGTAATGATGTACGCGGAGGGTTGGTCTTGCAATCATGAGAGGGCTGGGGTTGGGGCCGCATTGCTACGCATGCTCGGAACGTGCCAGGTGGTCTTGGTTGATGTTGCTCCGGGCACGTTTTGAAGGAAATATGCCCTAGAGGCAATAATAAAGTTATTATTTATTTCCTCATATCATGATAAAAGTTAATTATTCATGCTAAAATTGTATTAACCAGAAACATGATACATGTGTGAATACATAGACAAAACTATAGTCACTAGTATGCCTCTACTTGACTAGCTCATTAATCAAAGATGGTTATGTTTCCAAACCATAGACATGTGTTGTCATTTGATTAGTGGGATCACATCATTAGGAGAATGATGTGATTGACATGACCCATTCCGTTAGCCTAGCACTTGATCGTTTAGTATACTGCTATTGCTTTCTTCATGACTTATACAAAGTTCCTGCAACTATGAGATTGTGCAACTCCCGTATACCGGAAGAACACTTTGTGTGCTACCAAACGTCACAACATAACTGGGTGATTATAAAGGTGCTCTACATGTGTTTCCGAAGGTACATGTTGGGTTGGCATAATTCGAGATTAGGTTTTGTCACTCCGATTATCGGAGAGGTATCTCTGGGCCCTCTCGGTAATACTCATCACCTAAGCCTTGCAAGCATGTAACTAATGAGTTAGTTATGAGATGATGTATTATGGAACGAGTAAAGAGACTTGCCGGTAACGAGATTGAACTAGGTATTGGATACCGACGATCAAATCTCGGGCAAGTAACATACCAATGACAAAGGGAACAAAGTATGTTGTTATGCGGTTTAACCGATAAAGATCTTCGTAGAATATGTAGGAACCAATATGGGCATCCAGGTCCCGCTATTGGTTATTAACCGAGAATGGTTCTAGGTCATGTCTACATAGTTCTCGAACCCGTAGGGTCCGCACGCTTAATGTTTCGATGACAGTTTTATTATGAGTTTATAAGTTTTGATGTACCGAAGTTTGTTCGGAGTCCCGGATGTGATCACGGACATGACGAGGAGTCTCGGAATGGTCGAGACATAAAGATTGATATATTCGAAGCCTATATTTGGATATCGGAATGGTTCCGGGTGAAATCGGCATTTTACCGGAGTACCGGGAGGTTACCGGAACCCCCCCGGGGGTTAATGGGCCTACATGTGCCAAGAGGGAGAAGAGGGAAGGAGCCAGGAGGGGGGCACGCGCTCCTCCCCCTCCTAGTCCGAATAGGACAAGGGAAGGGGGGCGGCGCCCCCCCTTTCCTTCCCCTCTTCCTCCTCTTTCCCCCCTCCTCCTACTCCTACTTGGAAAAGGGGAGTCCTACTCCCGGTGGGAGTAGGACTCCCCCCTTGGCGCGCACTCTAGGCCGGCCGCCTCCTCCCCCCTGGCTCCTTTATATACGGGGGCGGGGGGCACCCCAAAGACACACAAGTTGATCTACGGATCGTTCCTTAGCCGTGTGCGGTGCCCCCTTCCACCATATTCCACCTCGGTCATATCGTCGCGGAGTTGAGGCGAAGCCCTGCGCTGGTAGAACATCATCATCGTAACCACGCCATCGTGCTGACGGAACTCATCTCCGGAGCTTGGCTGGATCGGAGGCCGGAGACGTCATCGAGCTGAACGTGTGCTGAACTCGGAGGCTCCGTACGTTCGGTGCTTGGATCGGTCAGATCGTGAAGACGTACGACTACATCAACCGCGTTGTGCTAACGCTTCCGCTTACGGTCTACGAGGGTACGTGGACGAACACTCTCCCCTCTCGTTGCTATGCCATCACCATGATCTTGCGTGTGCGTAGGAAAATTTTTGAAATTACTACGTTCCCCAATAGTGGCATCCGAGCCAAGGTTTTTTGCGTTGATGTTATGTGCACGAGTAGAACACAAGTGAGTTGTGGGCGATACAAGTCATACTGCTTACCAGCATGTCATACTTTGGTTCGGCGGTATTGTGAGATGATGCGGCCCGGACCGACATTACGCGTACGCTTACGCGAGACTGGTTTCACCGTTACGAGCACTCGTGCTTAAAGGTGGCTGGCGGGTGTCTGTCTCTCTCACTTTAGCTGAATCGAGTGTGGCTACGCCCGGTCCTTGCGAAGGTTAAAACAGCACCAACTTGACGAACTATCGTTGTGGTTTTTGATGCGTAGGTAAGAACGGTTCTTGCTAAGCCCGTAGTAGCCACATAAAATTTGCAACTACAAAGTAGAGGACGTCTAACTTGTTTTTGCAGGGCATGATGTGATGTGATATGGTCAAGACGTGATGCTATATTTTATTGTATGAGATGATCATGTTTTGTAACCGAAGTTATCGGCAACTGGCAGGAGCCATATGGTTGTCGCTTTATTGTATGAAATGCAAACGCCCTGTAATTGCTTTACTTTATCACTAAGCGGTAGCGGTAGCGATAGTCATAGAAGCAATAGATGGCGTATACGACAACGATGCTACGATGGAGATCAAGGTGTCGCGCCAGTGATGATGGTGATCACGACGGTGCTTCGGAGATGGAGATCACAAGCACAAGATGATGATGGCCATATCATATCACTTATATTGATTGCATGTGATGTTTATCCTTTATGCATCTTATCTTGCTTTGATTGACGGTAGCATTTTAAGATGATCTCTCACTAAAATTATCAAGTAGTGCTCTCCCTGAGTATGCACCGTTGCCAAAGTTCGTCGTGCCGAGACACCACGTGATGATCGGGTGTGATAAGCTCTACGTCCATCTACAACGGGTGCAAGCCAGTTTTGCACACGCAGAATACTCAGGTTAAACTTGACGAGCCTAGCATATGCAGATATGGCCTCGGAACACGGAGACCGAAAGGTCGAGCGTGAATCATATAGTAGATATGATCAACATAGTGATGTTCACCATTGAAAACTACTCCATCTCACGTGATGATCGGTTATGGTTTAGTTGATTTGGATCACGTGATCACTTAAATGACTAGAGAGATGTCTGTCTAAGTGGGAGTTCTTAAGTAATATGATTAATTGAACTTAAATTTATCATGAACTTAGTACCTGATAGTATCTTGCTTGTCTATGTTTGTTTGTAGATAGATGGCTCGTGCTGTTGTTCCATTGAATTTTAATGCGTTCCTTGAGAAAGCAAAGTTGAAAGATGATGGTAGCAATTACACGGACTGGGTCCGTAATCTGAGGATTATCCTCATTGCTGCACAGAAAATTTACGTCCTGGAAGCACCATTGGGTGCCAGGCTTGCTGCTGATGCAACTGACGACGTTAAGAACGTCTGGCAGAGCAAAGCTGATGACTACTCTATAGTTCAGTGTGCCATGCTTTACGGCTTAGAACCGGGTCTTCAATGACGTTTTGAACATCATGGAGCATATGAGATGTTCCAAGAGTTGAAGTTAATATTTCAAGCAAATGCCCGGATTGAGAGATATGAAGTCTCCAATAAGTTCTATAGCTGCAAGATGGAGGAGAATAGTTCTGTCAGTGAACACATACTCAGAATGTCTGGGTATAATAATCACTTGATTCAACTGGGAGTTAATCTTCCTGATGATAGTGTCATTGACAGAATTATCCAATCACTGCCACCAAGCTACAAGAGCTTTGTGATGAACTATAATATGCAAGGGATGAACAAGACTATTCCCGAGCTCTTCGCAATGCTAAAAGCCGTGGAGGTAGAAATCAAAAAGGAGCATCAACTGTTGATGGTCAACAAGACCACTAGTTTCAAGAAAAAGGGCAAAGGGAAGAAGAAGGGGAACTTCAAAAAGAACAGAAGCAAGTTGCTGCTCAAGAGAAGAAACCCAAGTCAGGACCTAAGCCTGAAACTGAGTGCTTCTACTGCAAGCAAACTGGTCACTGGAAGCGGAACTGCCCCAAGTATTTGGCGGATAAGAAGGATGGCAAAGTGAACAAAGGTATATGTGATATACATGTTATTGATGTGTACCTAACTAGAGCTCGTAGTAGCACCTGGGTATTTGATACTGGTTCTGTTGCTAATATTTGCAACTCAAAACAGGGACTATGGAATAAGCGAGCACTGGCCAAGGACGAGGTGACGATGCGCGTGGGAAACGGTTCCAATGTCGATGTGATCGCGGTCGGCACGCTACCTCTACATCTACCTTCGGGATTAGTTTTAGACCTGAATAATTGTTATTTGGTGCCAGCGTTGAGCATGAACATTATATCTGGATCTTGTTTAATGCGAGACAATTATTCATTTAAATCAGAGAATAATGGTTGTTCTATTTATATGAGTAATATCTTTTATGGTCATGCACCCTTGAAGAGTGGTCTATTTTTATTGAATCTCGATAGTAGTGATACACATATTCATAATGTTGAAGCCAAAAGATGCAGAGTTGATAACGATAGTGCAACTTATTTGTGGCACTGCCGTTTAGGTCATATCAGTGTAAAACGCATGAAGAAACTCCATACTGATGGACTTCTGGAATCACTTGATTATGAATCACTTGGTACTTGCGAACTGTGCCTCATGGGCAAGATGACTAAAACACCGTTCTCCGGAACTATGGATAGAGCAACAGATTTGTTGGAAATCATACATACAGATGTATGTGGTCCGATGAATATTGAGGCTCGTGGCGGATATCGTTATTTTCTCACCTTCACAGATGATTTGAGCGGATATGGGTATATCTACTTAATGAAGCACAAGTCTGAAACATTTGAAAAGTTCAAAGAATTTCAGAGTGAAGTGGAGAATCATCGTAACAAGAAAATAAAGTTTCTATGATCTGATCGTGGAGGAGAATATTTGAGTTACGAGTTTGGTTTACATTTGAAACAATGCGGAATAGTTTCGCAACTCACGCCACCTGGAACACCACAACGAAATGGTGTGTCCGAACATCGTAATCGTACTTTACTTGATATGGTGCGATCTATGATGTCTCTTACCGATTTACCGCTATCGTTTTGGGGTTATGCTTTAGAGACGGCCGCATTCACGTTAAATAGGGCACCATCAAAATCCGTTGAGACAACGCCTTATGAACTGTGGTTTGGCAAGAAACCAAAGTTGTCGTTTCTTAAAGTTTGGGGCTGCGATGCTTATGTGAAGAAACTTCAACCAGATAAGCTCGAAGCCAAATCGGAGAAATGTGTCTTCATAGGATATCCAAAAGAGACTGTTGGATACACCTTCTATCACAGATCCGAAGGCAAGACATTCGTTGCTAAGAATGGATCCTTTCTAGAGAAGGAGTTTCTCTTGAAAGAAGTGAGTGGGAGGAAAGTAGAACTTGATGAGATAACTGTATCTAATCCCTTATTGGAAAGTAGTTCATCACGAGAACCGGTTCCTGTGATGACTACACCAATTAGTGAGGAAGTTAATGATATTGATCATGAAACATCAGACCAAGTTTCTGCTGAACCTCGTTGGTCTACCAGAGTAAGATCCGCACCAGAGTGGTACGGTAATCCTATTCTGGAAGTCATGTTACTTGACCATGATGAACCTACGAACTATGAGGAAGCGATGATGATCCCAGATTCTGCAAAATGGCTAAAGGCCATGAAATCTGAGATGGGATCCATGTATGAAAACAAAGTATGGACTTTGGTTGACTTGCCCGATGATCGGCAAGCCATTGAGAATAAATGGATCTTTAAGAAGAAGACTGACGCTGATGGTAATGTAACTGTCTATAAAGCTCGACTTGTTGCGAAAGGTTTTCGACAAGTTCAAGGGGTTGACTACGATGAGACTTTCTCACCCGTAGCGATGCTTAAGTCTGTCCGAATCATGTTAGCTATTGCTGCATTTCATGATTTTGAAATTTGGCAAATGGATGTCAAGACTGCATTCTTGAATGGATTTCTAGAAGAACAGTTGTATATGATGCAGCTGGAAGGTTTTGTTGATCCAAAAGGTGCTAACAAAGTATGCAAGCTCCAGCGTTCCAGTTATGGACTGGTGCAAGCATCTCGGAGTTGGAATAAACGCTTTGATAGTGTTATCAAAGCATATGGTCTTATACAGACTTTTGGAGAAGCATGTATTTACAAGAAAGTGAGTGGGAGCTCTGTAGCATTTCTAGTTTTAAATGTAGATGACATATTATTAATTGGAAATGATATAGAATTTCTGGATAGCATAATAGGATACTTGAATAAAAGTTTTTCAATGAAAGACCTCGGTGAAGCTGCTTACATATTGGGCATCAAGATCTATAGAGATAGATCAAGATGCTTAATAGGACTTTCACAAAGCACATACCTTGACAAAATTTTGAAAAAGTTCAAAATGGATCAGGCAAAGAATGGATTCTTGCCTGTGCTACAAGGTGTGAAGTTGAGTCAAACTCAATGCCCGATCACAGCAGAAGATAGAGAGAAAATGAAAAATGTTCCCTATGCTTCAGCCATAGGCTCTATCATGTATGCAATGTTGTGTACCAGACCTTACGTATGCTTAGAAATAAGCTTGCAGGAAGGTACCAAAGTAATCCAGGAGTGGATCACTGGACAGCGGTCAAGAACATCCTGAAATACCTGAAAAGGACTAAGGATATGTTTCTCGTATATGGAAGTGACAAAGAGCTAGTCGTAAATGGTTACGTCGATGCAAGCTTTGACACTGATCCGGACGATTCTAAATCGCAAACCGGATACGTGTTTTTATTAAACGGTGGAGCTGTAAGTTGGTGCAGTTCTAAACAAAGCGTCGTGGCGGGATCTACATGTGAAGTGGAGTACATAGCTGCTTCTGAAGCAGCAAATGAAGGAGTCTGGATGAAGGAGTTCATTTCCGATCTAGGTGTCATACCTAGTGCATCGGGACCAATGAAGATCTTCTGTGACAATACTGGTGCAATTGCTTTGGCAAAGGAATCCAGATTTCACAAGAGGACCAAACACATCAAGAGACGCTTCAATTCCATTCGGGATCAAGTCCAAGTGGGAGACATAGAGATTTGCAAGATACATACGGATCTGAATGTTGCAGACCCATTGACTAAGCCTCTCTCACGAGCAAAACATGATCAGCACCAAGACTCCATGGGTGTTAGAATCATTACTATGTAATCTAGATTATTGACTCTAGTGCAAGTGGGAGACTGAAGGAAATATGCCCTAGAGGCAATAATAAAGTTATTATTTATTTCCACATATCATGATAAAAGTTTATTATTCATGCTAAAATTGTATTAACCGGAAACATGATACATGTGTGAATACATAGACAAAACTATAGTCACTAGTATGCCTCTACTTGACTAGCTCATTAATCAAAGATGGTTATGTTTCCAAACCATAGACATGTGTTGTCATTTGATTAGTGGGATCTCATCATTAGGAGAATTATGTGATTGACATGACCCATTCCGTTAGCCTAGCACTTGATCGTTTAGTATACTGCTATTGCTTTCTTCATGACTTATACAAAGTTCCTACAACTATGAGATTGTGCAACTCCCGTATACCGGAAGAACACTTTGTGTGCTACCAAACATCACAACGTAACTGGGTGATTATAAAGGTGCTCTACAGGTGTTTCCGAAGGTACATGTTGGGTTGGCATAATTTGAGATTAGGTTTTGTCACTCCGATTATCGGAGAGGTATCTCTGGGCCCTCTCGGTAATACTCATCACCTAAGCCTTGCAAGCATGTAACTAATGAGTTAGTTATGAGATGATGTATTACGGAACGAGTAAAGAGACTTGCCGGTAACGAGATTGAACTAGGTATTGGATACCGACGATTAAATCTCGGCAAGTAACATACCAATGACAAAGGGAACAAAGTATGTTGTTATGCGGTTTAACCGATAAAGATCTTCGTAGAATATGTAGGAACCAATATGGGCATCCAGGTCCCGCTATTGGTTATTAACCGAGAATGGTTCTAGGTCATGTCTACATAGTTCTCGAACCCGTAGGGTCCGCACGCTTAATGTTTTGATGACAGATTTATTATGAGTTTATAAGTTTTGATGTACCGAAGTTTGTTCGGAGTCCCGGATGTGATCACGGACATGACGAGGAGTCTCAGAATGGTCGAGACATAAAGATTGATATATTCGAAGCCCATATTTGGATATCGGAATGGTTCCGGGTGAAATCGGCATTTTATCGGAGTACCGGGAGGTTACCGGAACCCCCCCCCCCCCGGGGGGGGTTAATGGGCCTACATGGGCCAAGAGGAAGAAGAGGGAAGGAGCCAGGAGGGGGCCGCACGCCCCTCCCCCTCCTAGTCCGAATAGGACAAGGGAAGGGGGGCGGCGCCCCCCCCCCTTTCCTTCCCCTCTTCCTCCTCTTTCCCCCTTCTCCTACTCCTACTTGGAAAAGGGGAGTCATACTCCCGGTGGGAGTAGGACTCCCCCCTTGGCGCGCCCTCTAGGCCGGCCGCCTCCTCCCCCCTGGCTCCTTTATATACGGGGGTGGGGGGCACACCAAAGACACACAAGTTGATCTACGGATCGTTCCTTAGCCGTGTGCGGTGCCCCCTTCCACCATATTCCACCTTGGTCATATCGTCGCGGAGTTTAGGCGAAGCCCTGCGCCGGTAGAACATCATCATCGTCACCACGCCGTCGTGCTGACGGAACTCATCTCCGGAGCTCGGCTGGATCGGAGGCCGGAGATCGTCATCGAGCTGAACGTGTGCTGAACTCGGAGGCTCCGTACGTTCGGTGCTTGGATCGGTCGGATCGTGAAGACGTACGACTACATCAACCGCGTTGTGCTAACGCTTCCGCTTACGGTCTACGAGGGTACGTGGACGAACACTCACCCCTCTCGTTGCTATGCCATCATCATGATCTTGCGTGTGCGTAGGAAATTTTTTGAAATTACTACGTTCCCCAACACGTTTGGCTGTGTCCGGTCGTTTAACGGCCGGACTCGAAAATTGCATTAGAAGGCTACTCTGTACTTCTGCCGTGAGAGACGCTGTATGTTCCTCCGTTCGGAGGGAGCATTCCGTATTTCCGTTGACCGTGATGACTCCACGAGGGCCTGGCATCTTGAGCTTGAGGTATGCGTAATGCGGCACCGCGTTGAACTTTGCAAACGCGGTTCGTCCGAGCAGAGCGTGATAGCCGCTGCGGAACGGGACTATGTCGAAGATTAACTCCTCGCTCCGGAAATTATCCGGGGATCCGAAGACCACTTCCAGCGTGACTGAGCCTATAAAATTAGCTTCAACACCTGGTATGACACCTTTGAAGGTCGTCTTTGTAGGTTTAATCCTTGAGGGGTCTATGCCCATCTTGCGCACTGTATCCTGATAAAGCAGGTTCAGGATACTGCCGCCGTCCATCAGGACTCTCGTGAGGTGAAATCCATCGACGATTGGCTCTAAAACCAATGCGGCGAATCCGCCATGGCAGATACTGGTGGGGTGGTCCCTTCGATCGAAGGTGATCGGGCAAGAGGACCATGGATTGAACTTCGGGGCGATTGGCTCCATCGCATATACGTCCCTTAGTGCACGCTTCCGCTCCCTCTTGGGTATATGGGTTGCGTATATCATGTTCACCGTCCGCACTTGTGGGGGAAAACCCTTCTGTCCTCTACTGTTCGGCAGCCGGGTCTCTTCCTCCTCGTCGCTATCCATCCCCTTGTCACTGCTTTCGGCAATTAATTTGCCTGCCTGCTTGAATACCCAACAATCTCTGTTGGTGTGGTTAGCTGGCTTTTCGGGGGTGCCATGTATCTGGCATGAGCGGTCGAGTATTCGGTCCAAATTGGACGGACCCGGAGTTGTTCTTTTAAATGACTTCTTACGCTGACCGGGTTTAGAGCCTCGGAATCCGGCGTTGACTGACGTATCCTCCTTGTCGTCGCCGTTAACGCGGCGTTTATTTTTGCTTCGACGCGACCTACCATTGTGGTCCTTGGTATCCGGACTGCCAGAATTTTTACTGAGGTTGTTGCTACGAGCTAGCCAGCTGTCCTCTCCCGCACAGAAGCGGGTCATTAGTTATGTGAGGGCTGCCATGGATTTCGGCTTTTCCTGTCCTAGGTTCCGGGCTAGCCACTCGTCGCGGATGTTATGTTTGAAGGCTGCGAGGGCCTCTGCATCCGGACAGTAAACGAATTGATTTTTCTTTGTTAAGAACCGTGTCCAGAACTGTCTGGCCAATTCGTCTGGCTGCTGAATTATGTGGCTTAGGTCATCGGCGTCTGGTGGTCGCACATATGTGCCCTGGAAGTTGTCGAGGAATGCGGCTTCCAGGTCTTCCCAACACCCAATTGACTCTGCGGGCAAGCTGTTAAGCCAGTGCCAAGCTGGTCCTTTAAGCTTGAGTGGGAGATACTTGATGGCATGGAGATCGTCGCCGCGGGCCATATGGATGTGAAGGAGATAATCTTCGATCCAAACCGCGTGGTCTGTTGTGCCATCGTAGGATTCAATGTTTACGGGTTTAAACCCTTCAGGGATTTGATGATCCATTACTTCGTCAGTGAAGCATAGCGGGTGTGCGGCGCCTCTGTATTGAGCAATATCATGACGTAGCTCGAGTGAGCGTTGTCTGCTGTGTTCGGCCCGGCCGGAGTTGTTGTATCCGGCGCGACGGTATTCGTCGTGGGTCGTTGGGCGCCCACGTGATCCGTAGATGGATCTGGATTTCCTTGCTTTGTCCTCCAATATATCTTATAAGACCGGCGCGTTCCCTCTTGGCTTCGTACTTTTAGAGCGATGCCAGGGTACGGTCTTGGTGGAGGGCCTTGGATGCCTCTCTGTCGCGACCACGGGGTGGTCGGTCGGCCGTATTGTGCGCTGGTGACGAAGGTATGTATGCTTCCTCCTCTAATCGGGGGAGCAACTTGCGTTTTGGGTAACTCTTGGAGGGACGTTCGAGTTCGTACTCTTCGACCGCGAGGACCTTGGTCCATCTGTCGGCCAGCAGGTCTTGATCAGCTTGAAGCCGCTGCTGCTTTTTCTTTAGGCTATTTGCCGTGGCGATAAGCCTGCGTTTAAAACGCTCTTGTTCGACGGGATCCTCTGGCACGACGAATTCGTCGTCGTTGAGGCTTGCCTCGTCTCCGGAGGGAGGTATGTAATTATCATCCTCGACCTCTTCGTCTGCCACTCTCTCGTGAGGGCTTGCTTCGGCATCCTCCTGCGCTGAATCTTGCTGGAGGGGGTTGTCTTCGGCACTCTCTGGGGTGTTATTATCTCCGGTGCTGGAATCTCCATTCTTGCTATGGCGGGATTTAGAGCGGCGCCGTTGATGTCGGTGCTTGGGCTGTTTCTTTAAGGAATCTGCCTCCGCTGCTTCTTCGCCGTCCCCGTCTTTTGGGGTGTCCACCATGTATATGTCATATGACGAGGTGGTCTCCAGTGCCCTGTAGGCGCTGGTTCTTGATCGTCTCCAGCATCATCGTCCATACCGTCGATGTCTTCGGAGTCGTAGTCTAGCATGTCGGTTAGATCGTCGACAGTGCCTACAAAGTGGGTGGTGGGTGGGTTTTGAATTTCTTCGTCGTCCGCATCCCAACCATCCTGGCCATAATCTGGCCAGGGCTCTCCGGATAGCGAGAGACGTTTTAGCGAATTTAGGATGTCGCCAAAGGGTGAGTGTTGGAAGATGTCCGCGGCAGTGAACTCCATGATCGGCGCCCAATCAGATTCGATTGGCAGGGGCGTAGGAGGTTCGGAGTCCGGCAGGGAGTCCGGCACCTCGGAGTCACGAGCTTTACAAGGGACAAGGTTAGTGTTCGGCTCCATCGCCGTGGCAGTTGCAGCCCCCGAGGTGGTGTCCAGCCACCGGTCCTCGATCTACGGGATCGGCTCCGAACTAAGGGTCGGAGCGGATTCATGTGCGGCCACCAAGGCACTGCCCGATGGCAGAGCTAAATCATGCCCATCGTGGCAGCGCGGCACGCTCGGCTGCGGCTCGAGTCCGTCGAAGATCAAGTCCCCACGGATGTCGGCCGTGAAGTTTAGGCTTCCGAACCTGACCTGATGGCCAGGGGCGTAGCTTTCGATCTGCTCCAGATGGCCAAGTGAATTGGCCCGCAGTGCGAAGCCGCCGAATACGAAGATCTGTCCGGGGAGAAAAGTCTCACCCTGGACGGCGTTGTTGTTGATTGAAGGAGCCATCAAGCCTATCGGTGACGACACAGAGGAACTCTCAATGAAAGCACCAATGTCGGTGTCAAAACCGGCGGATCTCGGGTAGGGGGTCCCGAACTGTGCGTCTAGGCGGATGGTAACAGGAGACAAGGGACACGATGTTTTACCCAGGTTCGGGCCCTCTTGATGGAGGTAAAACCCTACATCCTGCTTGATTAATATTGATGATATGGGTAGTACAAGAGTGGATCTACCACGAGATCAAGGAGGCTAAACCCTAGAAGCTATCCTATGGTATGATTGTTGTAATGGAGGTTGTCCCCCACGGACTAAAGCCCTCCGGTTTATATAGACACCGGAGAGGGCTAGGGTTACACAGAGTCGGTTACAATGGTAGGAGATCTACATATCCGTATTGCCAAGCTTGCCTTCCACGCCAAGGAAAGTCCCATCCGGACACAGGGCGAAGTCTTCAATCTTGTATCTTCATAGTCTTGGAGTCCGGCGGATGATGATAGTCCGGCTGTCCGGACACCCCCTAGTCCAGGACTCCCTCAAGACCCATGTTTGTAATATCTCTCTCCTCGGAGCCTAATGAATAAATACTTGAGTCGTAGAGTCATGTTGTGATGCCATGTTGTATTTGCGCATATCGAGCATATTATGTGTATGTTATTGAAATGCTTGGTATGTGTGGGATCTGACAACCTAGTTGTTTATCCTTGGTAGCCTCTCTTACCGGGAAATGTCTCCTAGTGTTTCCACTGAGCCATGGTAGCTTGCTACTGCTCCGGAACACTTAGGCTGGCCGGCATGTGTCCTTCTTCGTTCCTGTGTCTGTCCCTTCGGGGAAATGTCACGCGATGAATATCGGAGTCCTGTTAGCCCGCTACAGCCCGGTTCACCGGAGTCCTTCTAGCCCAGTGCTACAGCCTGGATTCACTCGCTGATGACCGACACGTTCGATGCTGGGTCATGGATGCCTGTCCCTGTAAGTTTGTGCCACTTTGGGTTTACGACTAGCCATGTCAGCTCGTGCTCCTTATCATATGGATCCTAGCGACACTATCATATACGTGTGCCAAAAGGTGCAAACGGTCCCGGGAAAAGGTGAGGCGACACCCGTGGGAATACCGTGCGTGAGGCCGCAAAGTGATATGAGGTGTTACATGCTAGATCGGTGTGGCATTGAGTTGGGGTCCTGACAGCTTTGGTATCAGAGCTTGACTGCCTGTAGGATTACCAAGCCAAACTAGTCGAAGTTGAGTCTAGAAATTCTTTAGTTATATAAGGGAATTGATTGTGGGATGGAACGTAAGGCTCTTTTTACTCCTTTACCTTATACCCTTCTGATCTGAGTCATCTTATCTTTTCCTATGGGATTAAGGAACTAGGCTCTCTCCTTCTTCTATCAGGGTCACGTGTTACTAATCCGTAGACCTATAGGATTGTTGGTTTCAAGCCTCAGTTAAGTTCCTACTACTTCCGTATGTTAATTGTTGATCTCGAAACCTTGATATTGTGATGATCGAGTGGTTATGCCACCATTTGTGTTTCATGTCCAAATTCTTTTGAGCATTTACAGCCGTTATGTTGTCCGAGTCATCCCAGGTTTCTAAACAGTCTGATGCATTTGCAAATCCCTTCCTCCCGTTCCTGATGTCCTTTTAGGGCAGGTTAATCACACCAATTGCTGAGTTGAGGTACTCTATTGCCTCGACATATATGTTGGAGTTATTATTATGACCCTAGGTGTCTTAGAGGATCATCTAGTAATTTAGCCATGCTTTGTGTTTCCAGTGTGATGATTCTGGCCATCATTCTCGAAAGCATCCAGTGATGCAATTTAGCTAGTAGGTATTCTATTCCTGGGTTTTGTACCCAAGACTCACCCTACTTACTTCATGTTGATAGTGTTTGCTCGTTCCTTTAGGTTATTAGTAACCTTTGAATTAGCCCTCGAGGTCCATGGTATTTCCTTCTTCCAAATACTATGAACCACTCATGGCAGAAGTTTGTTGGATCAAAAGATCACAACAAGAGTGCTCTCAACGAGTTCTCTATTCTATATTGCTACTCTGCCAGTTCTACTTTTCTGCATGGGTTATCCGGAAGAAACCTATTGAACTTAATTCGACATACTAACCTATGCATCCACAACTCAGAAAGTTATATGTTCCCCGAGTTGTCCCTCCTTAGTTGTATTCTGACCCCCGTCTATCAATTGATAGTCAAGGGTATGCGTGCATTCGTTTATCGATGCCTATTGCTCTTATGGTCCGTCAAGCCATTCTATTCCAGAATGACTAGGAGAAACAAACTCCAGTTCCTCATCCATATCTAGGATTGGGTCAAAGTAGTTGTGCTCCGCAGATCAAAATGCCAACCCAGCTTTTGATTCTGTTCTACCCTGAAGTATTACCGTCTTTATGTCAGGATTTTCATGAGAATTGCACCGGCTCTTGTGAATTCTTGACGTAGTGATACTTCTCGCCATCATTACTCACTTCTCGGTTCCGTGTTGTCGCAACCAGAATGCCGACAAATGACTCGTGATGTGTGAAATCTATACTCCTAGCAACTCCGTTGCCCTAGCAACTCTGTTGCTTGGTAGTTAAATGGACAACAACCTCATTCTTAGCATGCTGATTATTGAATCATCATTCTAAGATAGATTGTGCTACCTAGTCCTTATTTCCGCTGCACTCCTTGATCAATGAGTTAGGATTGTGCCAGTCCCTCGCTCTTGTGATCATATCTTCTTGCCCTGAAAAGCAAGGTTGTTCTTGAGCTTAGTAACATATCGGTGGTTTGTGATTTTCCGAATATCTTCTCGGAAGTATCACCAGGTTGTTCACCTGACGCTATGTTGAGTTCGTGATCAAGTTGGTTTTCGTGTAAACCACCCCTTCTCCAAGAGTCTGTGTTGGATACCCCGAGCTAGTTGGTTAAGCTAAACAACAACTTGGAGAGTTGGAAGATAAGAGCTTGTCTAACTTAGTTCGTTTCAAAGGGATATTCCTGGTGTTGGTGTGTTTTGAAGAAAGATGATATCTTCATCGATTGGTCCTCGTGATCAATTGATGGTCTATCATCTTGTTAAATCTTTGATTTGGTGTGGGCTATCCTCAAATCAAATCAGAAACCAACGATGTTTCGTAATGTTGTCTTACTCGTGGTTGATTCCTCGAGCATACACATTATATCTTCTGGGTCTGACCAATGCTATCACCTGTTCACATAATTATGGAAATTCCTCTTCATGGAACCTGGATAAATGGTTGTTGAGCCATCGACACATCTTTACTTTTCCTTAATTTTGTTGAACATTAAGCTATGTTTGGAAACTTCTATAAGCATTATCTTCGTGTCCCGTTCATGAAGCATATGTTGGATGGAAGAAGTGACTTCCTCGAATTCATGTGCATTTGGTGCAAGTTGCCGCTGTGAGTTCGAGAAAGATTGTTTTGTTTCCTTTAGTACCATCCCAAGTCAGTTATGCATGTGCAAATGTATTCTATGGTTTGGTAGATTAATTACCTCCACTCCATATGTATTCCCTAGCACACCAAGCCACTGATTGATTTGTTCAAGGAGAAGGAGTTCCTTCATAAGAGCTAATCATGACTTATGTTAGGACTTCGTTATCCTCGATGATGGTTCCCAACTTGAACTCGATAGTGTTTTATTATAATACTACTATGTGTTCATGCTTGTCTAGGACAGCGTGGTCACATGTGTGTAGCAGAACCAGCTCATGCCTTGGAGTTTGCTATCGTAGTTCTTTTCTTGAGAATCTCGCAACATTGTCTTGTCGATTTGTGTTGCAAAATTTCTTTTCCAGACATGATGTCTGAAATGTCCTGTTACCGACCAGATCTGAATCTCAGGCAGATATGATGGTTGAAACTATTCTAAGATCTATGATGTAGGTCCCGATAGGGTTGATGTTCTGGCCGACGCACCTAGTCGAAGGATCTATCACTATAGTATCTTGATTGGGCAATTTGTCCATTTTCTCCATGAGGATTTCGTAGGATCTACTCCATAGTTATTCCTTATGGATTCTTGTGCTCCCGAAGTCCGACCTTTTACTTGATGTTCTAGATATCAAACCATATCTACGAATGGGATATGCTAGCGCATCAAGGAGAACATTAGAAGTGGAGTGCTAAATGTCTCTCGGTCGATCATCCAGATTTTGTCCCCTTGGTCTCACTAAGGAGAAATCTGAGAAAGTGTTATCTTCCTTTGCATCTACATCATTCATCACCATTCATCATGGTAGTATGTTGTGTTACTAGGATCCTTGACACGGATATTGGTAAAACCTTGATGAATATGGAAATGCTCAAGTTCTTGAGAGCACGCACAAACTCTAGGTCTTATCACTGGCACTAACTGGGATTGCTCCTAGTTTTCTTTGGTTATACTATAACTTTTCAAATAGTGGACTCACTCTCTACTGTTGAGCTTCTCCCCAGTCACTAAAATCATCCTTTGTGTTGTTTTCAACAAGGTAATCCACATCACCCATTCCAATCCGGTTATGCCATTCTACCGAACCCCTCTAAACAATCACTCGAGAATTGCCTTAGGCTGGTATAAAGAGTTTCAATGATCTCTAAATCAAAGGTAATTCTTTTTGCCACTTAAGGGGATATTTCTATGAGTCACCTTCCCTAAGGTGTCTCGTTGTGGTATCATGGCAACTATTTTCCTTGCTACTTTGAAACCTCATCAAATTGTTTCTTCCGTCCTTCATGATGTGTGTTTTGCCTCTCAGCTCAAGAGATGTTCTACATCTCATTCCGTGAGTTGATCTTGTGATCATTAAAATGATCCATCCTTGTAGAGTGTTTCTGTCCTCGTGTTGGATGAAGATCTCAAAAGCAAAGACGTCAAGATCAATTGGAGCACTGAATCAGCATCCTCGAGAAGGACAATTGGATCGTGAAGTTTGAGCTGGCTTAGTGTCCTCTTGTCTTCTTACCTCACGTCTTGAATCTCGGGACGAGATTCTTGTTTAGTGGGGGCGAGTTGTCACATCCCTGGTCCTGGTATGCAGTAGGCTAGCCCTTCATGTGTGCATCATGTTTAACTTTTCAAATGAACTTGAAATGGGGACTGATCAAACCCTAGCACCAGATCAAATCAAATAGGTTCAACATAAAATCATTTTCAATGACCTGAAATGCCCTTCTAAAATGTTCATAATCTTTGCCTTGATCTTAAACCTCTGACAAAAATGGTGCACAATTTTCTAGGTCATCCTAAGGTCACTGAATTAAATCATAAGTATTTGAATTTGGATATTTAAATTCTATAAAATATTTTAAATGTCCAAATACTCCTAAACTGAAATGTTACATGTTGGATATATTCTATACAGTGGGCATGTGCAGTTTAGTGATTTTTGAAAGGGTCTAGGTATTTTTTAGAAAAGCTCTAAGATTACAGAATAATAGAAAACAGAAAATAAAGTAGAGAAACCAGAGAGAGAGCTTACCTGGCACTCACCTGGCAGCCCAGCTGGCCCAGCACTGTAGCTGAGGCCCAGCCCACCAGGGCAAGCGGTCGCCTTCAACCTCTGCCAGTAGGCAGAGGCGTGTCGCCGCGCGCGCGATCACCGTGGCCAGCTCCCTGCCTGCTTCCTCCACCCCGACTCCTCCAGACGCGCCACGGAGAGGCCCAGCACCCCCTGCACCCCTCTCCTCTCTCCCTGGACCTCTCTCCCTCCTCTGCTCTCTCCCTACGACGCCACCGAATACGCCCATCGCCGCCGACGCTGTTTACCGCGGCCACAGCCACCCCGTTCGCTCCCTCTATGCATCCATAAGCTCCGCCCTGACCCCGTGGAGCTACACACCCGACGCACGCGACCAGAGGAGGCCCCAGTCGACCGGAGCGTCGTCGTCTTCATCTCCGGTGCCTGGAGATCGCCGTCATCCATTCGCCATTGCAGAAGCTTCCCCGAGCCCACCGAGCTTCTCTCCCGACCCCTTGTGAGCTCCTACGCCTTTCCCCTCTCTCCCCGCAGTCTAACTCGCCCTCTCGCACTAGCACTGCAGCGCCCGAGAGCTTGTTGCCACCGTCCATGGCACCGCCACGGCCACAGCTGCTGCCACTCACGTCTGAGCGTTGCCCCGTGCTCAGCACGCTCCCAGGAGCCGGGCGCGCCCACCAGTTCGACCTACCGTTCCCCCTAGCTCCAACCCGCACCAACCCCGAGCTCCGGCCGCTGCCGCGAGCTTGATTCCGGCGAGCCCGTTCGACCTCAGCCCCTCCCGCTTGCTTAGATGGATGCGGCTGAGCGCCAGCTACGTGTAGATGATCGTTGCCGTTGTTTTGGTCGCCGGAGGGTGTTTCCCGAGCCCCTCCGTTGCGTCTGGACTCGCCGGCGGCTAAACGCCGGTGACCGTTGACCCTTGACCGGCGTGGGTTGACCCCACTGCCCGGTTTGACTTTCCCCTCTCTCCCACTGACTTGCGGGCCCCGCCCGGCTAATTAATCTAGTTTAGGTTTAAAACTTAATTAGTTTAACCTAGGTTAGTGCTAATTAAACTAGGTTAGTTAGTTAGCCACTGACACACGGGACCCACTGGTCAGTTTGACCTGGGCTGCCCCGTTGACTCGCTTACCTCATGCTGATGTCAGGCTGATGTAGTAATCCTTTTTCTGGAATTAGTTTAATTCCATTAATTCAGGAAATTCCAGAAAATGTCCTAAACTTCTAAAAATCATATAAAATCAACCGTAGCTCCAAATCAAACAAATTATATATGAAAAAGTATCAGAAAAATTCAAGGAATCCATCTGTACCATTTTCATGCATGTTTGAACAATGTTCGTCCTCTGTTTAGGACAAATCAATAAATGGCATTTAAATAATCACATATGGAGTTGAATTTGAATCTTGTATTCAAACCAACTTCATTTAAATCTGTTGCTAGTTGCATTAGCTCAAATCACAGCATATTGCCATGTCATGATCATGCATCATATTGTTGCATTGCATTGATTGTGTTCTTCTTGTTGCCGGTGTTTGTCCCCTCTCGATAGACGTGGTTCCGATGATGAGTTCGATGACACCGATGAAGAACTATATTATCTTCAGAAGTGCCAGGCAAGCAAAACCCCCTTGTTCATTCCGATACAATCCCACTCTCTCGCTCCTGCTCTCTTTTACTGCATTAGGACAACAACGATTCATCTGTTACTTGCTGCGGTAGCTGAACCCCTTTATCCTTTGCATGACCTGTCATTGCCACAGTAAATAGATGAAACCCACTAGCATGAGTAGGAGTTGTTTGAGCCCTGTTGTGCCTACTCATTCATGCTTGTTTGTCATGCCTGCTACTGCTTAGAGTTGAGTCAGGTCTGATTCATCGGGATGAATAGAGGTGTGTGAACATGTCCTACTGTGTGTGAGCTAAGTGTGTGAACACGATTTGGTAAAGGTAGCGGTGAGAGGCCATGTAGGAGTACATGGTGGGTTTGTCTCATTGCAGCCGTCCTCAGGAACTGAGTTCTGTGTTTGTGATCCATGAACAGTTACTACCACACATTGGGTTCCGGTAACTCGACCCCTCTCGACTTATTAATCAACATGATCTCTGTCCAGGAGTTGCAACTAGTTTCTGGTGTTTGTAGGTAGTGTTAGTAGTCTACCAAGTGGCACCCGGTACAGGTGGGCTTGGGACAGACTAGGCACAGTGGCCCGGTGTACCAAGTGGCACCCGGATGGTGGGCTTGGGAACCCTGCACACATCGTTTGGGGCCGTGAGCGACACCCCGGCCGGATCTCCTTGCGGATGGAACCCGAATAGGCGATAAACCTGGACTAGAGACTTGTGTGTTTAGGTAGGTCGTGGCCGACACCCACGTTGGGCTTCCGCTTGAAGGTTGCCGAGTACATGTCGTGTAAACGGCGGTAAGTGGTGAGAGCGTGTGTGAAGAAGTACACCCCTGCAGGGTTAACATCATCTATTCGAATAGCCGTGTCCGCGGTAAAGGACTTCTGGGTTGCCTGTACAGTTCATAGACAAGTGAAAGTGGATACTTTAAAATACGCAAGATAAGCGTGAGTGCTATGGATGGCGTTCTCGTAGGGAGACGGGAGCGGATCCATAGTGGTGTATTGCTATGGTGAATATGTGGACTCGTGTGCGCCACCTCAAAAGAGTTACTTGCAGTCGTAGTTCAGGATAGCCACCGAGTCAAAGCTGGCTTGCTGCAGTTAAACCCCACCATCCCCTTTGTTGATAATGATGCATATGTAGTTAGTTCTGATGTAAGTCTTGCTGGGTACATTTGTACTCACGTTTGCCTATTTTATGTTTTTGCAGAGAGACTTCGATCTCGCTAGTAGTTCCGCGTGGACTTCGACGTTTAGCTTGTTACCTCAGCTACGATCTTGTGCCCTCGGCAGGATCTGGTAGATAGTCAGGCTTCTAAGCCTTTTTCATTTGTAGATGTCTGTACTCAGACATGTTAAGCTTTCGCTTGTGTTTGATTTGTATGCTCTGAATGTTGGGTCATGAGACCCATGTTTGTAATATCTCGCTCCTCGGAGCCTAATGAATAAATACTTGAGTCGTAGAGTCATGTTGTGATGCCATGTTGTATTTGCACATATCGAGCATATTGTGTGTATGTTATTGAAATGCTTGGTATGTGTGGGATCTGACTATCTAGTTGTTTATCCTTAGTAGCCTCTCTTACCGGGAAATGTCTCCTAGTGTTTCCACTGAGCCATGGTAGCTTGCTACTGCTCCGGAACACTTAGGCTGGCCGGCATGTGTCCTTCTTCGTTCCTGTGTCTGTCCCTTCGGGGAAATGTCACGCGATGAATACCGGAGTCCTGTTAGCCCGCTACAGCCCGGTTCACCGGAGTCCTGCTAGCCCAGTGCTACAGCCTGGATTCACTCGCTGATGACCGACACGTTCGATGCTGGGTCATGGATGCCTGTCCCTGTAAGTTGTGCCACTTTGGGTTTACGACTAGCCATGTCAGCCCGGGCTCCTTATCATATGGATGCTAGCGACACTATCATATACGTGTGCCAAAAGGCGCAAACGGTCCCGGGCAAGGTAAGGCGACACCCGTGGGAATACCGTGCGTGAGGCCGCAAAGTGATATGAGGTGTTACATGCTAGATTCGGCATGTGGCATTGAGTCGGGGTCCTGACCGGCGGGCCGGCCCACGGAAAGCCTGTTAACGGCCTGTTCGCATATAGCCCATTTACAGCCCGCTAACCCAGGGCCCGTTACGCCCTATCCGAATTAGGCCCAGTAGCGTCATCTGGGCCGTCCAATATGATTCAGCCCGTTTTAACTTCCGGCCCATGTGTGGCCCATGACTTCTTTCGGCCCATATGAGGACCTTTGTAACTCTTGGCCCATTAACGGCCCGTGGTGAAACTGGCCTGTAATGAACAGTGTATCACTTTATACCCATTAACGGCCCGTTATTCCATTGGGTCGTTTCCAGCCCAAGTTATCTTTCGGCCTTCTCAGGGCCCATTGATTCTTGGGCTCATTTGCAGCATTCGGTTACATACGGCCCGTTACTGTCATTTTCTGCTTGTGGGCCAAATTCAGCCCGTCGTTACAGTCGGCCCGTTTGCGGACCGTTAATACGTTGGGCCGTTTTCATGTCAAAAAAACCCGTTGGGCTGTTTTCATAGAGTTATCAAATACGGCCTATTAACGGCCCGTTATGGTCCATGAATAGTACGGCCCATGATTGGCGAAATGATGATACGCCCCGTAGAAGGCCCATGGATCCTACGGCCCGTATGAGGCCCATGGATAGTACGGCCCGTAGAAGGCCCATGGACCCTACGGCCCGTAGAAGGCCCATTGATCCCTAAGGCCCGTATAGAAGGCCGATGGATCCTACGGCCCGTATAGAAGGCCAATGGTCCTACGGCCGAACGAAGGCCCATGGATCATACGGCCTGCAGGAGGCCCATGGTTACAACAGTCCGTGTGTTGCCATGATTATTTTGGCCTAGTTACCAAAAATAGGCTATTGTGGCCACTAGAAAAACACAGAAAAAGAACTGCAGTGACTACAAGCAAACAACTAAACAAGACAATAAGGAAATAAATAAGCAAGCAATTAAGGCTAGCCTATTACCGCTATTACACATATTACATCCACTGGGCATCAAAGTTCGCCACCAGTGCAAATATAGGGAACAAAGCAGCATATTACATACACTGGCCGTCAAAATTGGCCACCAGTGCAAATAAACGCGGCAGCAAAACAAGAGCATAACTGAAACAACTTCAGAAGAGCTCAAGAAACGTTATCCTGGGTATCCACCATGCTGGCAATAAGCTTAGCAAGCTGATTAGCTTTGTCCTGTTTGGCGCTAAAATCCTCCAACGCTTGCTGTTGCACCAGAAAGTATGCATCTGAATGCTCCAGGGACTTCCGCAGTCCTTCCGCTTCTTGTCGCAGCACAGCTGATCGATGTCTTTCAGCTTGTAGTTGAGACTCAAGAAACCGAACTGATTCAGACAGTGAGTTTGAATAGCTTGTGCAAGCGGTAGTGGCCAGTAACTCGAACACTAAACCAAGACAGGACTTTGGGGTTGTCTCGCTGTCTTCAAGATAGTCTTCCTTAGCTGTTTTATCAGCTTTGTTGGAGACCAACAAGGATGTGTCACTATCCTGAACCTTATCTGCATTACTTCCTTTACCATTGCTTAATAAGGCACTCTTCCCCAATATTCTGTCAGCATTCTAAAAGAAGAAACAAGCAGACACATAACAAGTTTAGCATGTACTAGTATATGAAACTCATTTCGGTGAACCAGTTCATTAGTAAGGTGGACAGGATTAAACTACCAAGTCTTCTATTGCCAAGTACTAGTACATAATAAAAGCATCAAACAAACATATATCTATGTCCTATGGTCACTGCATTGTCTTGCCAAATCAAAATAGAGACACGGTTCAAATCATATCAGTTCAAGACAAAGCAGCAGTGAAAGAATACAAAGCGTGGGAAACTACACGGCACAACAAGATTTCAGATGGGTACCACGGGTCTACATGTACAACAACACTATTGGCTCTGTTGTGATGCTAGTAATGTGCATGATATGAAAGTCAACTGTATACACAATTGAAATTGAAATCAAAGAGCTATTGATAAGAGCAAACCTGTTAAAGAAACATGCGTGAACATACCTGCTGTGCCATTGGAGTTTCGATTGGATCCTTCAATTTAAAAATAAGTTTGTATGAGTAAATACAGTGATACAAGAGCAAACCAATCATAGTTAAAAAAGGCGCGCCTAAGCGAGCGCTTAAGCGCGCCTAGGCTCTAGGCGTTGGCAAAACACATTGCGCGTAACTACACTTAATATGTGCATAACTGCGCATAAGCATGCGCTTTGGTTAGTAAAGTGCAAGGCGGTGGCAAAACGCACAATTAACGCCTAGCGCTTTTTTGAACTATGATAGCAATGGAATCTTAAATTAGAACAGTTGTTCTTCAGGTTTAGGCACTTGTTCTACATGAACAGAGTACAGTAAGACGCAAGAATATAATACTTAAAAATAGAAAATGAGCTCATAGACCTTACCACATTCTTGGTTCGGGACCAATACAGAACAAGGCGTTCCCAGTCATCGTCCAGTAAATGTGTCTCAGGAGAACATAAGGGAATTTGATGAGTTTCTTTGCCGGTGAAGTACGTTTTCTTCAGGTAATTCCGTACTGCCACCAAGCATTCTTGAAGATAGCAGAGGTATTAGCACAGGTTACCTCATCCTGAGTTTCCAAATCGGTCCTTCTCTATAGAGAAAAATGGGAAATTTTGTTGTATTATAACCATCATGGAGGTAGGATGTATGGGACGAAGCAAAGTAATTGTCATGAATAACATTACTTACACATAACTCCTGGACAAACACCTGCTACTGGCATTTTCCTTCATCTTCAGTATAATATTTCCAAGATGGGAAGATACGCACATACGATTTAACAACATCAAATGCGATAGATGCTAAACTACGACTGGCTAGTTGTGCTTCCTCCACAGGAATAGGCGTACTAACTGGTGGAGCTGGGGTTCGCCGTGATAGTACTGGCCCTTTGGGCACTGGAGCTGCCTTACTAACTGCTCTTGTTTGGGAGCTCTGTGGTGGAGATGGTGCTATGTGAACAGGAATTGGGTTACTATCGGCTGGGGTTGGGGTTAGATTGGGTGAAGCTGGTTCTCTGTCCATCGCAGTAGGGGTACAATCTGCGAGAGTTTGGGTTATGTGTGGTAGGCTTGGTTCTTGTGCATGTACAACCGGGGTGCTATCTCCACCAATAGGTAGCACTGTTTTATTTGAAGACCGTGTTTTTATTCCGCTAGATACTGGCATCACCCGCTCCAATTCAAATGGCTGATAAACAGGAAACATAGTTGAATGTACAGACATTGTATGAGAGATAGATGCAATAGATAGTGTGGAAAAAAGAGGGCATGAAATAGTTGACATGTATATTGTTTAACTAAAACGGATAGCATGACATAATTTCACATATATGATGCCTATCTAAACTGGATAGCATAGCATAACATAATTCAAAGATATGATGAATAACAAAACAGGATCGCATGACATAATTCACCTACATGTTATCTAAGTAATTAGGATCGCATCATTTAATTCACATATGTGATTTATATGCTAAACAGAGGGCATTCGATATGATGTCTGAACTAAGAACATGGTGTTGAATATTGTGTATATGATGTCTAAACTATGTAATGCAAGACACCGTATGCATGATATGAGCAGTATAACCGTGCCAAGTTAGAGCGTACACCTCAGTAGGGGAATAGGACTGGTCATCTGTCTCTGAATCCATCTCTGAGGAGCTATCGGGACCCAACAAGAGATCTGCTTCGACAGGTAGCACTGTCTGCTCTGAAGGCCTTGTTTTCACTCCAGATTTTTCCATCTCCCACCCAAATGGCTGATTCACAGGAAGAGTAGTTTAATGTACAAACATTGTCGACAAATGGAAATGTAATGAAGAAAAGGATGGGCAAGATATCATTCAAATATATGATGCCTGGTTAAACAGGATGGCATTGCACATTTCACATATATTATGGCTGGCTAAAAGACATGAGACTGCATAATTCCCATATATGATATAGAAACTAAATAGGTGGCATTACAGAACATGTCTAAACTAAGCAGATGACATATATGATGTCAAAAGTAGGCACTGCAAGGCAACATATGCATGATATGACTAACATCATCATGCCAAGGTAGAGCAAACACCTTGGGGGTAAATAGGAGTGGTCAGCGGCGTCTGAATCCGCCTCAGAACAGATATCTTCCTCTGGATTACAATCTGGAGAGGGGTGGGGAGGGTTTGCCATTGAACCCACCATGGAGCGATGTCCGCATGACATTGTATTGCCGCGCAAAACTCTTCTCTTTTTCTCTACATGTTCAGCATGACTGTGTACAATATCTCACATGCATACGAAAAAATATGGTGAGATTATGTAAGGAGAGCATGCAGAAATTTAGAGTGATGGTAACAACCAGTGGATGGATCCAAAAATAATGATAGCAGGCTGATGATTGCTTTAAATTAATAAAAAGACAGATGATGATTGCTTTACTATTTGTTTCCCACCCAAGATGAACAACATAGGAATACCCTAGGTGAACCAGATATTAGACAGACATACTATTCATTGTTGCCTCGATATGTGCCCCACAACTAATTTAGAACTCAAGTTTGAACATGAATTTGGACCTGAGTTGGGAGTCCAAGAGCTGAACAGGACGATAAAGTAGCAGGTAAGTTTAAGCAATGCATAACATAAGCAGAAACAAAAGAGTGCGACCTCTCTTGTGGACCCGTGTACTCCTCAGGTTCATCTACTGAGTCGATGATGGTGATGCCGTTGGGGTGCGTGCCAGCGGCAGGGAAGGAGATTTGAGGCGGCGAAAGACGGTTAGGAGTCGTGATGTCTGGTTTGGTGGATGCTTCTGTTGATGGAGCAACTCAGGTGAGGTGGACGACGTCCCGGCAGGAGCAGGACAAACCACACAAAGTTCCCTTCAACACGTACCTGTAACCGAAGTAATTCTGTAAGGGCTGATTTGGCTTGCATGATTCTTAAAACGCAAGGATAGGAAAAACACTGGAATAGGATAGGAAAATGCACATGGTAAACAGAGCATTTGTAAACACAGGATTTCTATCAACTTGGGTGTTTGGTTTACAGGAATTGGAAGAGCAGAGGAATGCAAACAAACATGGCCAAAATAAAGAGAAACCATATGAAAGCGTGTACAGTTAGAATGTTACTCTGGCACTAATGCACTTGGTCTTGTTTGCATGCATAGGATTTTGAAAAGTAGGTCCAGGTGGATGTTTTGCTTCATTCCTTTCAACAAAATGCATGAATAATTGAATAGTAGAGTGCCATTGGAAAATTCCCTATTGCTATGTTTTTCCGTTGAACCAAAATAGCCCTAATGGATCGACGTGAATGTATAGTAATAAGTGATGCAACAAGTGTACAACCTCTTTGCCGTAGCCATGTTGACCTCAGCATCATTGGGTTGGTCTCTGAAGCAGTTGAGGCAGAGGTGGCTGTCGGAGGTGTGGAGGAATATCTGAGGAATCTGTTGACAGCGTCCATGGTACTGCTCTGTTGTGATGGATCGTTCTGTCGTTGGAGCAGCTCCGGTGAGCCGTAAGACGTCAAGGCTGAAGCAGCACAAGACAGACATCGTCAATCTCAAGTGGGATTCTAATAGCATCTCCAATAGATGATGAAAAATGGATGTAAAATTAACATCACCAAAAACCACCTGACTACAACAGATGAGGTAAAAACTGTTGACTCTGAACTTAACTGTCAAAACTGAAATTAACTGTGGAATCTGAATGCTACTGCCGAAACTGAACGCAATGGTAGCAGAGAGACACTTGACATGTAGTTTAGGGAGTGCCTGCAGTTAATCTTCAACCTGCACACCCGTGAGCCGCCTGCCACCACCGGCCGAACCGCCGGCCCCAGCACCGCCTCGCCGCCCCGAAACAACTCGCCACCGCCGCCCCAGCCAGCCCTCTAGGCCCCCCCCTCCCCCACCCTGAACCCTAAGATAGATAGTGGGGTACCTCTCCGGCGAGCCCCCGTCCCCGCTGCGGGTGGTTCTTCCTTAACTCTGGTGAC